>NC_042990.1:33664891-33842391 GCF_901001165.1 Salmo trutta | reverse complement strand
CCATTTATAGTTATAAGCAGTGGCGTAGTACGACCCATGTAACCTAGCCCAGATGAAACATACAAACAAGGATTATTCATGATTTCCTTGCCTTTAAAATGTAACAAGTCATTTCCATAACAACACCATTAAATTGTTTGAACCTCTAATTAGGATTCCCTTGGTGATGATTCCCTTGGTGATGATCGCAATTTATCTACCTTGCTAAAGAGGGCTTGAGCCATATACAGTCGTGGCCAAAAGTTTTGAGAATGACACAAATATTAATTTTCACAAAGTCTGCTGCCTCAGTTTGCATGATGGCAATTTGCATATACTCCAGAATGTTATGAAGAGTGATCAGATGAATTGCAATTAATTGCAAAGTCCCTCTTTGCCATGCAAATGAACTGAATCCTAAAAAAAAACATTTCCACTGCATTTCAGCCCTGCCACAAAAGGACCAGGTGACATCATGTCAGTGATTCTCTCGTTAACACAGGTGTGAGTGTTGACGAGGACAAGGCTGGAGATCACTCTGTCATGCTGACTGAGTTCGAATAACAGACTGGAAGCTTCAAAAGGAGGGTGGTGCTTGGAATCATTGTTCTTCCTCTGTCAATCCTGGTTACCTGCAAGGAAACACGTGCCGTCATCATTGCTTTGCACAAAAAGGGCTTCACAGGCAAGGATATTGCTGCCAGTAAGATTGCACCTAAATCAACCGTTTATCGGATCATCAAGAACTTCAAGGAGAGCGGTTCAATTGTTGTGAAGAAGGCTTCATGGCACCCAAGAAAGTCCAGCAAACGCCAGGACTGTCTCCTAAAGTTGATTCAGCTGCGGGATCGGGGCACCACCAGTACAGAGCTGGCTGAGGAATGGCAGCAGGCAGGTGTGAGTGCATCTGCACGCACAGTGAGGCGAAGATTTTTGGAGGATGGCCTGGTGTCAAGAAGGGCATCAAAGAAGCCACTTCTCTCCAGGAAAAACATCAGGGACAGACTGATATTCTGCAAAAGGTACAGGGATTGGACTGCTGGGGACTGGGTTAAAGTCATTTTCTCTGATGAATCCCCTTTCCAAATGTTTGGGGCATCTGGAAAAACTCTTGTCCGGAGAAGACAAGGTGAGCGCTACCATCAGTCCTGTGTCATGCCAACAGTAAAGCAGCCTGAGACCATTCATGTGTGGGGTTGCTTCTCAGCCAAGGGAGTGGGCTCACTCACAATTTTGCCTAAGAACACAGCCATGAATAAAGCATGGTAGCAACACATCCTCCGAGAGCAACTTCTCCCAACCACCCAGGAAAAGTTTGGTGATGAACAATGTCTTTTCCAGCATGATGGAGCACCTTGCCATAAGGCAAAAGTGATAACTAAGTGGCTCGGGGAACAAAACATCGATATTTTGGTCCATGGCCAGGAAACTCCCCAGACCTTAATCCCATTGAGGAATTGTGGTTAAGCCTCAAGAGGCAGGTGGACAAACAAAAACCCACAAATTCTGACAAACTCCAAGCATTGATTATGCAAGAATGGGCTGCCATCAGTCAGGATGTGGCCCAGAAGTTAATTGACAGCAAGCCAGGGCAGATTGCAGAGGTCTTGAAAAAGAAGGGTCAACACTGCAAATATTGACTCTTTGCATCAACTTCATGTAATTGTCAATAAAAGCCTTTGACACTTATGAAATGATTGTAATTATACTACAGTATTCCATAGTAGCATCTGACAAAAATATCTAAAGACACTGAAGCAGCAAACTTTGTGGATATTAATATTTGTGTCATTCTCAAAACTTTTGGCCACGACTATACATCAGTGCAGTGGCCACCTCATTATTCTAACCACCATCAAGCCTGGGATGTGGAGAGACGGAGGGTTATTTAGTCTAACCATCAGGCCTGGGATGAGGAGAGACGGAGGGTTATTTAGTCTAACCATCAGGCCTGGGATGTGGAGAGACGGAGGGTTATTTAGTCTAACCATCAGGCCTGGGATGTGGAGAGACGGAGGGTTATTTAGTCTAACCATCAGGCCTGGGATGAGGAGAGACGGAGGGTTATTTAGTCTAACCGGAGGGTTATTTAGTCTAACCATCAGGCCTGGGATGTGGAGAGACGGAGGTTTATTTAGTCTAACCATCAGGCCTGGGATGAGGAGAGACGGAGGGTTATTTAGTCTAACCATCAGGCCTGGGATGTGGAGAGACGGAGGTTTATTTAGTCTAACCATCAGGCCTGGGATGTGGAGAGACGGAGGGTTATTTAGTCTAACCATCAGGCCTGGGATGAGGAGAGACGGAGGGTTATTTAGTCTAACCATCAGGCCTGGGATGAGGAGAGACGGAGGGTTATTTAGTCTAACCATCAGGCCTGGGATGTGGAGAGACGGAGGTTTATTTAGTCTAACCATCAGGCCTGGGATGAGGAGAGACGGAGGGTTATTTAGTCTAACCATCAGGCCTGGGATGTGGAGAGACGGAGGTTTATTTAGTCTAACCATCCGGCCTGGGATGTGGAGAGACTGAGGGTTATTTAGTCTAACCATCAGGCCTGGGATGAGGAGAGACTGAGGGTTATTTAGTCTAACCATCAGGCCTGGGATGTGGAGATACGGAGGGTTATTTAGTCTAACCATCAGGCCTGGGATGAGGAGAGACGGAGGGTTATTTAGTCTAACCATCAGGCCTGGGATGTGGAGATACGGAGGGTTATTTAGTCTAACCATCAGGCCTGGGATGTGGCGATACGGAGGGTTATTTAGTCTAACCATCAGGCCTGGGATGTGGAGAGACGGAGGGTTATTTAGTCTAACCATCAGGTCTGGGATGTGGAGAGACGGAGGGTTATTTAGTCTAACCATCAGGCCTGGGATGAGGAGAGACGGAGGGTTATTTAGTCTAACCATCAGGCCTGGGATGAGGAGAGACGGAGGGTTATTTAGTCTAACCATCAGGCCTGGGATGTGGAGAGACGGAGGGTTATTTAGTCTAACCATCAGGCCTGGGATGTGGAGAGACGGAGGGTTATTTAGTCTAACCATCAGGCCTGGGATGTGGAGAGACGGAGGGTTATTTAGTCTAACCATCAGGTCTGGGATGTGGAGAGACGGAGGGTTATTTAGTCTAACCATCAGGCCTGGGATGTGGAGAGACGGAGCGTACAGAGAATGCATTCCAAATGGCACCTTTTCCCTACATAGTGCACTACTTTTGAGCAGAACCCTAGGGTAGAGGGTCCATGGGTCCAGGTGGACCTGATAAACCCGACAGCGACCCTGATCAGGTTCGGGGCTGAAATTCTAACATGTCCCTTGGGTCCGGGTGGGGTCATGTTTCAGCTGATAGACCTGACTGGATCCGAACAGACACAACCACGGCTCTGCATATCCTATAGCATATTTATTTTACGCTAATAAAGTGAATTTATTGACTTTATAGAAGGCCTAGCCAACATATAAAGACATTTGTTCACCAGAAGAGCAACTTGGCTGATAAAATATTGTTTTGGTCTGGTCTAGCTTCTTGATCTAAGTCCATTTGGGTTCGGGTCTCATTGTTCTTGGGTCGGTTCGGGTGCTGTGGTGAATGAAGTAATTACTCCCCGAAACATCTGCAGCTCTAAATATCAATAGATATCAATAAGGCAAAATGGCATCCAGATGCTGCAGTTCATTGAGAGGGAATATTTAAGAGTCCAATGCAAACTCTGCGATATAGCTACCAGTTGGTGGGAAAATACGTTTTGAAACTGACTGAAACGGAGAGGTGCTACCTGAAGAAGTCCCATAAGATATGCACATTTCCGTTTTATGTTGCAAATTATTTTGCTACGGTATGCCCTCCTGAATGTAGCCCAGGTGTCTGTATAGCCAAGCGGTAAATATTTTCCCTCTAGTCAGTGAGGTAGGCAGTTAACTGCTGCTCTCTCTTTCTCTCTCTCTGTGTGTTGTCATGCATTTCTTTTCATAGAGTTGGCCTACTTCGCCACTCTCCATTGTTACTGCAAGTGGTTAAGGAGGGCAGGGGACACAAAATGTACGTGTGTGTGTGTGTGTGCGCGTGTGTGTGCGTGTGACTAGGTGTGTAGAGGCAGCAGAGAATTGTCCTTGAGGAGATATTAAGTGTCGAATGATGTGATAAAATATCCAGCTACATAAATGTACATTAAATGTTAGGCTGATATAAAATAACGTCAGGTTTATGGTCGTGGCTGAGGATAAGGTCCCCGGTAAGCATATAAATCATGTTGAAGCCATAAAATAATCAAATCACCATTCACCTCAATGGCTTTAAACACTATTATATCTGGCCAGTGGGTATACAGTTCATCCAAGGCCTCTCCCTCACAGCCTGAGCTTAAAGGGAATAGTTCCTTCAAAACTATCTTTTAGTATTTGGTTCATTAGTCCACTGTTAATACACAGTAATCCCCCAAAAAACATGCATGTCAAGAGTCAGGTTTTCAAGACAGAGCAGTTTTGAATGAACTACCCCTTGAAGAACAGTCCAGCATCGAGACAAAGTATCTCCACTAGTTTGAGTAGAATGTCCTTACAGTGAGGACACACACTGAAAACAATGGAAGATATACTTTGATGCCGCACTCTCTCTCTCTCTTTACAATCTACTGTATAAACCAAAGGGACTGAAATGATTCAGCGACTGCAGTGAGCTGCAGAGAAAACACAGAGCTAACAAAAGTTCAGTATGAGGCAACATGGGGAGAATACCATTTTGAATAGTGTTGATGTAACCTAGATGGTAGACACTGCAGCGATAGCTCTTCACCGACTAGAGGTTCATTAAAAACCTGAAATAGACCTGTCTTGTCTAATGAATGACTCAAATACACACACACACACTGAAATGTCATTTGGGTTTAGTCATTCCGCTGCTATAGATTCGTGTTCCCAGTGACCATCATCCAACGGACACAAACACACACACCTTCAGTCTAATAACCCTTTCCTATATCATCTGAGGAAATATGACTTTTACACTGTGAACACAGACACCCTGGGTGGAGGAGATTCATATTATTATTATTATTGGAGTGCACTTTGAGAACGAAAGAGAAGACTACATCTACATCTTCTTGGGAGTAGGTGGTTGTCCTTCATCTGAGTTGATGTTGGTAAATGACATTCAGGTGACTGATTTATCTAGGAGCCGTCTATTCATCTGAAGAGCACAACTATGAATCAAACCTGCCTTCAAGGATAATCTGACAGAAGCGAATAAGAGAACTTCACAGCATGTAAGATCTCTTGTAGTTCACAGCATATAAGATCTCTTGTAGTTCACAGCATATAAGATCTCTTGTAGTTCACAGCATATAAGATCTCTTGTAGTTCACAGCATATAAGATCTCTTGTAGTTCACAGCATATAAGATCTCTTGTAGTTCACAGCATATAAGATCTCTTGTAGTTCACAGCATGTAAGATCTCTTGTAGTTCACAGCATATAAGATGTCTTGTAGTTCACAGCATATGAGATCTCTTGTAGTTCACAGCATGTAAGATCTCTTGTAGTTCACAGCATATAAGATCTCTTGTAGTTCACAGCATATAAGATCTCTTGTAGTTCACAGCATATAAGATCTCTTGTAGTTCACAGCATATAAGATCTCTTGTAGTTCACAGCATATAAGATCTCTTGTAGTTCACAGCATGTAAGATCTCTTGTAGTTCACAGCATATAAGATGTCTTGTAGTTCACAGCATATGAGATCTCTTGTAGTTCACAGCATATGAGATCTCTTGTAGTTCACAGCATATGAGATCTCTTGTAGTTCACAGCATATGAGATCTCTTGTAGTTCACAGCATGTAAGATCTCTTGTAGTTCACAGCATATGAGATCTCTTGTAGTTCACAGCATATGAGATCTCTTGTAGTTCACAGCATATAAGATCTCTTGTAGTTCACAGCATATTAGATCTCTTGTAGTTCACAGCATATAAGATCTCTTGTAGTTCACAGCATATAATATCTCTTGTAGTTCACAGCATACAGTGAGGGAAAAAAGTATTTGATCCCCTGCTGATTTTGTACGTTTGCCCACTGACAAAGAAATGATCAGTCTATAATTTTAATGGTAGGTTTATTTGAACAGTGAGAGACAGAAGAGACAAAAATGCTATAAATTGATTTGGGAAATAAGTATTTGACCCCTCTGCAAAACATGACTTAGTACTTGGTGGAAAAACCCTTGTTGGCAATCACAGAGGTCAGACGTTTCTTGTAGTTGGCCACCAGGTTTGCATACATCTCAGGAGGGATTTTGTCCCACTCCTCTTTACAGATCTTCTCCAAGTCATTAAGGTTTCGAGGCTGACGTTTGCCAACTCAAACCTTCAGCTCCCTCCACAGATTTTCTATGGGATTAAGGTCTGCTTCTTCTTGAGCCACTCCTTTGTTGCCTTGGTCGTGTGTTTTGGGTCATTGTCATGCTGGAATACCCATCCACGACCCATTTTCAATGCCCTGGCTGAGGGAAGGAGGTTCTCACCCAAGATTTGACGGTACATGGCCCCGTCCATCATCCCTTTGATGCGGTGAAGTTGTCCTGTCCCCTTGGCAGAAAAACACCCCCAAAGCATAATGTTTCCACCTCCATGTTTGACGGTGGGGATGGTGTTCTTGGGGTAATAGGCAGCATTCCTCCTCCTCCAAACACAGCGAGTTGAGTTGATGTCAAAGAGCTCCATTTTGGTCTCATCTGACCACAACACTTTCACCCAGTTGTCTTCTGAATCATTCAGATGTTCATTGGCAAACTTCAGATGGGCATGTATATGTGCTTTCTTGAGCAGGGGGACCTTGCAGGCGCTGCAGGATTTCAGTCCTTCACGGCATAGTGTGTTACCAATTGTTTTCTTGGTGACTATGGTCCCAGCTGCCTTGAGATCATTGAGAAGATCCTCCTGTGTAGTTCTGGGCTGATTCCTCACCGTTCTCATGATCATTGCAACTCCAAGAGGTGAGATCTTGCATGGAGCCCCAGGCCGAGGGAGATTGACAGATCTTTTGTGTTTCTTCCATTTGCGAATAATCGCACCAAATGTTGTCACCTTCTCACCAAGCTGCTTGGCGATGGTCTTGTAGCCCATTCCAGCCTTGTATAGGTCTACAATCTTGTCCCTGACATCCTTGGAGAGCTCTTTGGTCTTGGCCATGGTGGAGAGTTTGGAATCTGATTGATTGATTGCTTCTGTGGACAGGTGTCTTTTATACAGGTAACAAGCTAAGATTAGGAGCACTCCCTTTAAGAGTGTGCTCCTAATCTCAGCTCGTTACCTGTATAAAAGGCACCTGGGAGCCAGAAATCTTTCTGATTGAGAGTGGGTCAAATACTTATTTCCCTCATTAAAATGCAAATCAATTTATAACATTTTTGACATGCGTTTTTCTGGATTTTTTTGTTGTTATTCTGTCTCTCACTGTTCAAATAAACCTACCATTGAAATTATAGACTGGGCAAATGTACAAAATTAGCAGGGGATCAAATACTTTTTTCCCTCACTGTATAAGATCTCTTGTAGTTCATAGCATATAAGATCTCTTGTAGTTCTGAAGGACACTCACCTGTGTAGTAGGAAATTCTGGAAATATCTGCAAAAGAAAGAGACAAAAGGGAAGTGAGTTGGTTTGATCTATCGTTGATCTGTCACTTCAGCACATTGAGCTCAGTGGAGACAAAGAAGCACTGGGTTTACTGGGTCAATGATAATTCCAGAGGGCAGCCTGGCCCAGAGGCTCCAACCCAACCCAGTCCATGGTCACAGAGTGCCCCCTAGCTGTCTGGGGACTGAAGCTGTGGCTATCCCCCAAATGGCAGCCTATTCCCAAGTAGGGCACTACCTTTGACCCATAGGGGCCAGGGCTGGCACAGAGGGGAAGCCCTATGATGACACCATAATCTGTGTCACAGTTCACAGTCAACCGGATGGCAGGGTAACATCCAGAAGGCCATTTAAGTCCCCTGGGGTTGGGCTTCAGAGTGCTAAGTGGTACTTGGGCCACAAACAGACAGGATGGATGGACAGACAGACGGATGTGGTTTTAGTCCCTCAGGTTTGTGTACTCCGAGCTCTGACCAACTGGCAAGTGTCTTCACTGATATAGTCAACCTCTCGCTGTCGGAGTCTGTAATACCAACATGTTTCAAGCAGACCACCATAGTCCCTGTGCCCAAGAATACGAAGGTAAGCTGCCTAAATGACTACCGACCCGTAGCACTCACATCTGTAGCCATGAAATGCTTTGAAAGGCTGGTCATGGCTCACAACACCAGTATCCCAGAAACCCTAGACGCACTCCAATCTGCATACCACACCAACAGAGCTACAGATGATGCAATCTCTATTGCACTCCACACTGCCCTTTCCCACCTGGACAAAAGGAACACCTATGTGAGAATGTTGTTCATTGACTAAAGCTCAGCGTTCAACACCATAGTGCCCTCAAAGCTCATCAATAAGCTAAGGACCCTGGGACTAAACACCTCCCTCTGCAACTGGATCCTGATGGGTCTCCCCCAGGTGGTAAGGATAGGCAACAACACATCCGCCACGCTGATCCTCAACACGGGGGCCCCTTGAGGGTGCGTGCTCAGTCCCCTCCTGTACTCCCTGTTCACTCATGACTGCATGGCCAGGCACGACTCCAACACCATCATTAAGTTTGCTGATGACACAACAGTGGTAGGCCTGATCACCGACAACGATGAGACAGCCTATAGGGAGGTCAGAGACCAGGCCATGTGGTGCCAGGACAACAACCTCTCCCTCAACGTGATCAAGACAAAGGAGATGATTGTAGACTACAGGAAAAAGAGGACCGAGCACGCCCCCATTCTCATCGACGGGGCTGTAGTGGAACAGGTTGAGAGCTTCAAGTTCCTTGGTGACCACATCACCAAAAAACTAACATGGTCCAAGCACACCAAGACAGTCGTGAAGAGGGCACAACAAAACCTTTTCCCCCTCAGGAGACTGAAAAGATTTGGTATGGGTCCTCAGATCCTCAAAAGGTTTTACAGCTGCACCATCGAGAGCATCCTGGCGGGTTGCATCAATGCCTGGTATGGCAACTGCTCGGCCTTCGACCGCAAGGCACTAGAGAGGGTAGTGCGTATGGCCTAGTACATCACTGGGGCCAAGCTTCCTGCCATCCAGGACCTCTATACTAGGCGGTGTCAGAGGAAGGCCCTAAAAATTGTCAAAGACTCCAGCCACCTTAGTCATAGACTGTTCTCTCTGCTACCGCATGGCAAGCGGTAGCTTGCCATAAGACTCCTGAACAGCTAATCAAATGGCTACCCGGACTATTTGCATCCCCCTCCACGCTGCTGTTACTCTCTGTTATTATCTATGCATAGCCACGTTAATAACCCTACCTGCATGTACATAATTACCTCGACACCGGTGCCCCCACACATTGACTCTGTACTGGTACCCCCTGTATATAACCCCGCTATTGTTATTTACTGCTGCTCCTTAATTATTTGTTTTTCTTATCTCTTCCCTTTTGTTTGTAGGTATTTTCTTAAAACTGCATTGTTGGTGAAGGGCTTGTTGTATTCGGCGCATGTGACAAATAACATTTGATTCGATTTTGGCCACAAACAGACAGGATGGAGGGCGAGACAGAAGGATGTGGTTTTAATCTCTCAGGTTTGGCCATAGACAGACAGGACGGATGGATGTGGTTTTAATCTCTCAGTTTTGGTCATAGACAGACAGGACGGATGGATGTGGTTTTAATCTCTCAGGTTTGGCCATAGACAGACAGGATGGAGGGAGAGACAGAAGGATGTGGTTTTAATCTCTCAGGTTTGGCCATAGACAGACAGGATGGAAGGATGTGGTTTTGATCTCTCAGGTTTGGCCATAGACAGACAGGATGGACGGATGTGGTTTTAGCCTGTCACGGGTTAGAATAAGGTTAATCAATTGTCAAGAGTACAGCCAGAATACAATGAGAATAATGGGTTATAGGATAGGCACGCACTTCCTGTGTGTGTGTGTGTGTGTGTGTGTGTGTGTGTGTGTGTGTGTGTGTGTGTGTGTGTGTGTGTGTTTGCGTGCCGGTGTCATGCATGCAGAGCATTATCACATCATCTAGCCTTACAGTACTTCTATCATAGCTAACCTACTAGGATTGAGCCAATATATGATTAAATCTAATATCACGCAAGATGATGTATTGTGGAAGACTATACTATTTGAACTTTACAAATTAAAACTGTGCAGTTTTATCAGTTAGGCCGTATTAATGTGCAGGCCGTATTAATGTGCAGGCTGTATTAATGTGCAGGCTGTATTAATGTGCAGGCTGTATTCATGTGCAGACCGTATTAATGTGCAGACCGTATTAATGTGCAGACCGTATTAATGTGCAGACCGTATTAATGTGCAGGCTGTATTAATGTGCAGGCTGTATTAATGTGCAAGTCGTATTAATGTGCAGACCAATGTGCAGGCCGTATTAATGTGCAGACCGTATTAATGTGCAGGCCGTATTAATGTGCAGACCGTATTAATGTGCAGGCCGTATTAATGTGCAGACCGTATTAATGTGCAGACCGTATTAATGTGCAGGCCGTATTAATGTGCAGGCCGTATTAATGTGCAGGCCGTATTAATGTGCAGGCCGTATTAATGTGCAGGCCGTATTAATGTGCAGGCCGTATTAATGTGCAGGCCGTATTAATGTGCAGGCCGTATTAATGTGCAGGCCGTATTAATGTGCAGGCCGTATTAATGTGCAGGCCGAGGCCGTATTAATGTGCAGGCCGTATTAATGTGCAGGCCGTATTAATGTGTGCAGGCCGTATTAATGTGCAGGCCGTATTAATGTGCAGGCCGTATTAATGTGCAGGCCGTATTAATGTGCAGGCCGTATTAATGTGCAGACCGTATTAATGTGCAGGCTGTATTAATGTGCAGGCTGTATTAATGTGCAGGCCGTATTAATGTGCAGGCCGTATTAATGTGCAGGCTGAATTAATGTGCAGACCGTATTAATGTGCAGGCCGTATTAATGTGCAGGCCGTATTAATGTGCAGACCGTATTAATGTGCAGGCCGTATTAATGTGCAGGCCGTATTAATGTGCAGGCCGTATTAATGTGCAGGCCGTATTAATGTGCAGGCCGTATTAATGTGCAGGCCGTATTAATGTGCAGGCTGTATTAATAAGTTGAAAACGAAGTCTAAATGAATGAAGTAAGCCTTGTTTTTTCGCCATACTAAGATTATTTAAATAGAATGTGACTTTAATACTGTAAATAAGCAAAACAAAGCGCAGTCTGAAATTATCTCGTTTTTAACGGATTAAAACGACTATATTGGATATCGCGATATTTGAAGTAGTATATCGTAGAAGAGGTCTCCCCAAATATCGCCCAACCCTAACCTACAAGCTGACAAGGTAGAAATCTGTCGTTCTGCCGCTCCGCACCTCTCTGATTCAGAAGGGTTGGGTTAAAGCAGCCCTCCACACCTCTCTGATTCAGAAGGGTTGGGTTAAAGCAGCCCTCCACACCTCTCTGATTCAGAAGGGTTGGGTTAAAGCAGCCTCCACACCTCTCTGATTCAGAAGGGTTGGGTTAAAGCAGCCTCCACACCTCTCTGATTCAGAAGGGTTGGGTTAAAGCAGCCCTCCACACCTCTCTGATTCAGAAGGGTTGGGTTAAAGCAGCCTCCACACCTCTCTGATTCAGAAGGGTTGGGTTAAAGCAGCCCTCCACACCTCTCTGATTCAGAAGGGTTGGGTTAAAGCAGCCCTCCACACCTCTCTGATTCAGAAGGGTTGGGTTAAAGCAGCCCTCCACACCTCTCTGATTCAGAAGGGTTGGGTTAAAGCAGCCCCCCCACACCTCTCTGATTCAGAAGGGTTGGGTTAAAGCAGCCCTCCACACCTCTCTGATTCAGAAGGGTTGGGTTAAAGCAGCCCCCCCACACCTCTCTGATTCAGAAGGGTTGGGTTAAAGCAGCCCTCCACACCTCTCTGATTCAGAAGGGTTGGGTTAAAGCAGCCCTCCACACCTCTCTGATTCAGAAGGGTTGGGTTAAAGCAGCGCTCCACACCTCTCTGATTCAGAAGGGTTGGGTTAAAGCAGCCCCTCCACACCTCTCTGATTCAGAAGGGTTGGGTTAAAGCAGCGCTCCACACCTCTCTGATTCAGAAGGGTTGGGTTAAAGCAGCCCCCCACACCTCTCTGATTCAGAAGGGTTGGGTTAAAGCAGCCCTCCACACCTCTCTGATTCAGAAGGGTTGGGTTAAAGCAGCCCTCCACACCTCTCTGATTCAGAAGGGTTGGGTTAAAGCAGCCTCCACACCTCTCTGATTCAGAAAGGTTGGGTTAAAGCAGCCCTCCACACCTCTCTGATTCAGAAGGGTTGGATTAAAGCAGCCCTCCACACCTCTCTGATTCAGAAGGGTTGGGTTAAAGCAGCCCTCCACACCTCTCTGATTCAGAAGGGTTGGGTTAAAGCAGCCTCCACACCTCTCTGATTCAGAAGGGTTGGGTTAAAGCAGCCCTCCACACCTCTCTGATTCAGAAGGGTTGGGTTAAAGCAGCCTCCACACCTCTCTGATTCAGAAGGGTTGGGTTAAAGCAGCCCTCCACACCTCTCTGATTCAGAGGGGTTGGGTTAAAGCAGCCTCCACACCTCTCTGATTCAGAAGGGTTGGGTTAAAGCAGCCCTCCACACCTCTCTGATTCAGAGGGGTTGGGTTAAAGCAGCCCTCCACACCTCTCTGATTCAGAAGGGTTGGGTTAAAGCAGCCCTCCACACCTCTCTGATTCAGAAGGGTTGGGTTAAAGCAGCCCTCCACACCTCTCTGATTCAGAAGGGTTGGGTTAAAGCAGCCCTCCACACCTCTCTGATTCAGAAGGGTTGGGTTAAAGCAGCCCTCCACACCTCTCTGATTCAGAGGGGTTGGGTTAAAGCAGCCCTCCACACCTCTCTGATTCAGAAGGGTTGGGTTAAAGCAGCCCTCCACACCTCTCTGATTCAGAAGGGTTGGGTTAAAGCAGCCCTCCACACCTCTCTGATTCAGAGGGGTTGGGTTAAAGCAGCCCTCCACACCTCTCTGATTCAGAAGGGTTGGGTTAAAGCAGCCCTCCACACCTCTCTGATTCAGAAGGGTTGGGTTAAAGCAGCCCTCCACACCTCTCTGATTCAGAAGGGTTGGGTTAAAGCAGCCTCCACACCTCTCTGATTCAGAAGGGTTGGGTTAAAGCAGCCTCCACACCTCTCTGATTCAGAAGGGTTGGGTTAAAGCAGCCCTCCACACCTCTCTGATTCAGAGGGGTTGGGTTAAAGCAGCCCTCCACACCTCTCTGATTCAGAAGGGTTGGGTTAAAGCAGCCCTCCACACCTCTCTGATTCAGAAGGGTTGGGTTAAAGCAGCCCTCCACACCTCTCTGATTCAGAAGGGTTGGGTTAAAGCAGCCCTCCACACCTCTCTGATTCAGAAGGGTTGGGTTAAAGCAGCCCCCCCACACCTCTCTGATTCAGAAGGGTTGGGTTAAAGCAGCCCCCCACACCTCTCTGATTCAGAAGGGTTGGGTTAAAGCAGCCCTCCACACCTCTCTGATTCAGAAGGGTTGGGTTAAAGCAGCCCCCCACACCTCTCTGATTCAGAAGGGTTGGGTTAAAGCAGCCCTCCACACCTCTCTGATTCAGAAGGGTTGGGTTAAAGCAGCCCTCCACACCTTTTTGATTCAGAAGGGTTGGGTTAAAGCAGCCTCCACACCTCTCTGATTCAGAGGGGTTGGGTTAAATGTAGAAGACACATTTCAGTTGAAGGCATTCAGTTGGACAACTGACTAGGTTTCCCCCTTTCCCTTTCCTTTCCTTTACCACAATGGCACGTTTACATCAATACTATCCATTTCCCTATTAGATACACAAATCATATTGAATATCAACACAGTCAATTAAGTTGAAACAAATTGAACCTGACAGGTACAAACTGCAGGTGGGGATGCAGGCTAAGGCAATCAAACTGAAGTGGGGAAATGTGTCTACAAGAATCAATATTGAGGTGAAATCTGCTCTGCTTGTAATTAGGTCAAACTCATTTCAGTGCCTCGACTAGAGCATAATCATAATTTGTACTGTGTGTCGATTCCAAAGTGACAGCACAGGAACACAAACATCCATGACACCATGACTGCTGTGAAGAACGAGAACACACGTTGCCCAGAGAGAGTTGAGTCTCAGCCTTCAGAACACACGTTGCCCAGAGAGAGTTGAGTCTCAGCCTTCAGAACACACGTTGCCCAGAGAGAGTTGAGTCTCAGCCTTCAGAACACACGTTGCCCAGAGAGAGTTGAGTCTCAGCCTTCAGAACACACGTTGCCCAGAGAGAGTTGAGTCTCAGCCTTCAGAACACACGTTGCCCAGAGAGAGTTGAGTCTCAGCCTTCAGAACACACGTTGCCCAGAGAGAGTTGAGTCTCAGCTGAACACTGCGGTCTCAGTAATGATAGGTCAGTGGTAGAACAACATGTGATTTAATAGAAGAGGAGAAGTGGCAGAGAGAGAGAGAGAGAGAGAGAGAGAAAGAGAGAGAGAGAGAGAGAGAGAGAGAGAGAGAGAGAGAGAGAGAGAGACTCTTTTGGGGGGGGCAGACTGTCTTGAAAGCAGGCATCTCTTCCACATTCCCTAGTATATGGTGCAGTATATGGTGCAATACTTTTTATCAAAGTCCTATGGGCCTTTATCAAAAGTAGTGCACTTTGTAGGGAATAGGGTGCATATGTCTCTGTTCAAAAGTAGTGCACTTTGTAGGGAATAGGGTGCCATCTCAACAATACGGAAATCAAGAAGCTACAGAACAATTATCAACAATGAGAAGCATCCCATATCATCCTTCTGCAGTTGGTTTCGTTTCAAGATGAGTCCAATGATCCATCATTAGAACGTTATTACATTGACTTGAGATGTGTAGGAGGTGCAGCTCTCTCAGCCTATAGATCAACCGGGGATATATTACTTGTAAGGGTGTCGGTCTATAGGTCGTTTTAATTCAATTTCTGAGGAGCTTGAGGCCCAGAATGAACCATATGCCCTCTCTAAAGAGTCTGAACTTATTAAGTTATGAGTGTAGGGTTGGTAAAGAAAATCTAAGTCCCTTAATAATCCATATATCCAAGCGCCAGTTGATTAAATCACCATGTGAAAGGCATGACTGTCCATCCAGGGTTTAATGGATTAGACTGGCTAACTGGCTGTCTCTGTGCGTCTGTCCATTCGTCCAGTGTCTCTTTAATAGACTAGCATCACAAAGGTACACATGGTCCTTTCTCTGACGCTGGATCACCAACTAGATAGGCCAGCAGTAGAGACTAGAGATGCTAGGAGACAGGCTAGCTTTAATAGGACTAATCACACCTCACTGTGCTAACACTAGCAGTAGAGACTAGTGATGCTAGGAGACAGGCTAGCTTTAATAGGACTAATCACACCTCATTGTGCTAACACTAGCAGTAGAGACTAGAGATGCTAGGAGACAGGCTAGCTTTAATAGGACTAATCACACCTCACTGTGCTAACACTAGCAGTAGAGACTAGAGATGCTAGGAGACAGGCTAGCTTTAATAGGACTAATCACACCTCACTGTGCTAACACTAGCAGTAGAGACTAGTGATGCTAAGAGACAGGCTAGCTTTAATAGGACTAATCACACCTCACTGTGCTAACACTAGCAGTAGAGACTAGAGATGCTAGGAGACAGGCTAGCTTTAATAGGACTAATCACACCTCACTGTGCTAACACTAGCAGTAGAGACTAGAGATGCTAGGAGACAGGCTAGCTTTAATAGGACTAATCACACCTCACTGTGCTAACACTAGCAGTAGAGACTAGAGATGCTAGGAGACAGGCTAGCTTTAATAGGACTAATCACACCTCACTGTGCTAACACTAGCAGTAGAGGCTAGTGATGCTAGGAGACAGGCTAGCTTTAATAGGACTAATCACACCTCACTGTGCTAACACTAGCAGTAGAGACTAGTGATGCTAGGAGACAGGCTAGCTTTAATAGGACTAATCACACCTCACTGTGCTAACACTAGCAGTAGAGACTAGTGATGCTAAGAGACAGGCTAGCTTTAATAGGACTAATCACACCTCACTGTGCTAACACTAGCAGTAGAGACTAGAGATGCTAGGAGACAGGCTAGCTTTAATAGGACTAATCACACCTCACTGTGCTAACACTAGCAGTAGAGACTAGAGATGCTAGGAGACAGGCTAGCTTTAATAGGACTAATCACACCTCACTGTGCTAACACTAGCAGTAGAGGCTAGTGATGCTAGGAGACAGGCTAGCTTTAATAGGACTAATCACACCTCACTGTGCTATTTTATTTATTTTTAAATTGTATTTAACCAGGCAAGTCAGTTAAGAACAAATTCTTATTTACAATTTACAATGACGGCCTACCCCTAACGACGCACAGCCCTATGGGACTCCCAAACACGGCCGGTTGTGATACAGCATGGAATCGAACCAGGGTCTGCAGTGGTGCCTCTAGCACTGAGATGCAGTGCCTTAAACCGCTGCGTCACTCGGGAGCCCATGAGTGCTAATGCTAACACTCTCTCTGCTAAGAACCAGCCCTGACCCATGTCAGGTTGTCAGGTCTAGGTCTCGACACGGTGGTCAGTGTAAAGTATGGACGGCATTATGGGGCTGTGGTGGAGGGCCCTGGTCTGGTCTGTCCCTGCCTGGTAACTTGACCCGGCCCCCACAAAGGGCCCCTTCTGTCTGGCAGGGGGCCAAAACACCTGCTCCTCAAGCTGTCCTCTGGAGACTCCACGCACATACGCACGTACGCACACACGCACGTACGCACACAGAGACACAGACAGAGACACAGAGACAGAGACACACACAGGGAAAGAGATATACGACCTGGGAGTGCCTAGTGCCTACATTTATCTTATTGCTGGGGAGAGAAAACAAGGCTTTCTCAAACAAGGCTCTCTCTCTGACTCCGGTGTATTTGAGCAAGCACAGCTCTCTCCTCCGCATTTTAAAGCTGCTGACAGCTCCGTGTTGACTGGGAGGCAAAAAGCAGTGTCTAAAAGACACAAGCAGGCTGAGTGTGGGGGTAAATGTCTGGTAGGGCACACAAACACAACAATCACTGCTGTCCAAGATGCCTGCCCTCAAGTTACCTTAGTGCCTGACTGTCATATCCATTTTAAATGATTCAGAATCCATGATTGAATAGGCCTCAATGAGGCTTTCTTTACATATCAACATCTGGACATTCTGAGAATGGATACAGCATGGGCAGCATGTTAGATAGAGATGGGTGTCTCTATTTTATGATTATTCATTTAGATTATTACTATAGGCTATTACTATATTATACCTTATTATTACTATATTACATATATATTATATTACTATATGACATACTGTATATATAGTATTACTATACTATTATATTGTGAGTGTAGCTCCTATATGAAAGACAGGCTACGTAGTTACAGGGCTACAGGTTTACAGGGCTACAGGATTACAGGGCTACAGGGCTGCAGGGCTGCAGGGTTGCAGGACTACAGGGTTACATGGTTTCTGGGCTACATGGTTGCAGGATTGCAGGGCTACAGGATTGCAGGGATACAGGATTGCAGGGCTACAGGATTGCAGGGATACAGGATTGCAGGGCTACAGGATTGCAGGGATACAGGATTGCAGGGCTACAGGATTGCAGGGCTACAGGGTTGCAGGGCTGAAGGCCACAGGGTTACAGGGCTGCATGACTAAAAGGCTGCAGGGATACAGGATTGCAGGGCTACAGGGTTACAGGGCTACAGGGTTACCTGGCTACAGGGCTGCAGGGTTACAGGGATACAGGGCCGCAGGGCTACACAGCTTCAGGGTTGCAGGGCTACAGGGTTGCAAGGCTACAGGACTACAGGGTTACATGGTTTCTGGGCTACATGGTTGCAGGATTGCAGGGCTACAGGATTGCAGGGCTACAGGATTGCAGGGCTACAGGGTTGCAGGGCTGAAGACCACAGGGTTGCAAGGCTACAGGGTTGCAGGGCTACAGGGTTACAGGGCTACAGGGTTACCTGGCTACAGGGCTGCAGGGTTACAGGGCTACAGGGCCGCAGGGCTACACAGCTTCAGGGTTGCAGGACTACAGGGTTACATGGTTTCTGGGCTACATGGTTGCAGGATTGCAGGGCTACAGGATTGCAGGGCTACAGGATTGCAGGGATAAAGGATTGCAGGGCTACAGGATTGCAGGGCTACAGGGTTGCAGGGCTGAAGGCCACAGGGTTACAGCGCTGCATGACTAAAAGGCTGCAGGGCTACAGGGCTGAAGGGCTACAGGGTTACAAGACTACACAGCTGCAGGGCTACAGGGTTGCAGGGCTACAGGGTTGCAGGGCTACAGGGTTGCAAGGCTACAGGGTTGCAGGACTACAGGGTTGCATGGTTTCTGGGCTACATGGTTGCAGGATTGCAGGGCTACAGGGTTGAGGGCTGAAGGCCACAGGGCTGCATGACTAAAGGGCTGCAGGGCTACAGGATTTCAGGGCTACAGAGCTGCAGGGTTACAGGGCTACAGGACTACACAGCTGCAGGGCTACAGAGTTGCAGGGCTACAGGGCTACATGGCTACAGGGCTGCAGGGCTACAGGGTTGCAGGGCTACAGGGTTGCAGAGCTGCAGAGCTACAGGGCTACATGGCTACATGGCTACAGGGCTACAGGGTTGCAGGGCTGCAGAGCTACAGGGCTACAGGGTTGCAGGGCTGCAGAGCTACAGGGCTGCATGGCTACAGGGCTGCAGGGTTGCAGGGCTACAGGGCTACAGGGTTGCAGGGCTGCAGAGCTACAGGGCTACAGGGTTGCGTAGCTGCAGAGCTACAGGGCTACAGGTTTGCAGGGCTACAGGGCTACACAGCTGCAGGGCTACAGGGTTGCAGGGCTACAGGTCTACAGGGTTGCAGGGCTACAGGGCTACATGGCTACAGGGTTGCAGGGCTACATGGCCACATGGCTACAGGGCTACAGGGTTGCAGGGCTGCAGAGCTACAGGGCTACAGGGCTACAGGGTTGCAGGGTTGCAGGGCTGCAGAGCTACAGGGCTGGCCACCTGTGGTGGTGTGCTGGAGGGGTGAAGACTATGTGAAATGGCCGAGATGTCGTGTTCTGAAAGAAAAGTGCCATGTGGGGTTTGGCTTTGGGACAGAACCTGCCGTATATCACCAACAGGCAGTCTGACACACACCCCACAGATTGGGGCATCAATAAACCAGCAAGCGTTGCATGGCATCGTGTGAACCAGGGATGTCACTCACACAAGCTGCAGCTGCTTTCATGTCCAGCCCATATCAAGTGCCATTACCACCAAGCATACATCACAACCCAACAGATCAATCAATCAGCCAGTTACACAAGCCAGGCATACTACTGCTGTCCCATGGAATTATGACAGACTGGGTCTACATCCCAAATTACACACACATCTCTATGTAGTGCACTACTTTTGACCATAACCAACTCTCTATATAGTGAATAGGGTTCCATTTTGACCATAGCCAACACTATATATAGTAAATAGGGTCCCAATTTGACCCAACACTCTATATAGTGAATAGGGTGCCGTCCCCTGTCAGAATAGCCCTCCAGTGCTCCGCAGGTCTGTCATCAACGGTTGTTTGATGCGTTTGGGGCTTCCAACTGAACTGATGAGACCATTGTTTCTGATGAGTCTTCTGTCTCTTGCAGCAATTAGAGAGAGAGAGAGAGTTGTAGAGGAGAGTAGTGAGGAGGCTGTGACTCTCTGGGCCTGACCTACAGTAGTGAGGAGGCTGTAACTCTCTGGGCCTGACCTACAGTAGTGAGGAGGCTGTGACTCTCTGGGCCTGACCTACAGTAGTGAGGAGGCAGTAACAGTCTGGGCCTGACCTACAGTAGTGAGGAGGCAGTAACAGTCTGGGCCTGACCTACAGTACTGAGGAGGCAGTAACAGTCTGGGCCTGACCTACAGTAGTGAGGAGGCTGTAACTCTCTGGGCCTGACCTACAGTACTGAGGAGGCAGTAACAGTCTGGGCCTGACCTACAGTAGTGAGGAGGGAGAAACAGTCTGGGCCTGACCTACAGTAGTGAGGAGGCTGTAACTCTCTGGGCCTGACCTACAGTGGTGAGGAGGCTGTAACTCTCTGGGCCTGACCTACAGTAGTGAGGAGGCTGTAACTCTCTGGGCCTGACCTACAGTAGTGAGGAGGCTGTAACTCTCTGGGCCTGACCTACAGTAGTGAGGAGGCAGTAACTCTCTGGGCCTGACCTACAGTAGTGAGGAGGCTGTAACTCTCTGGGCCTGACCTACAGTAGTGAGGAGGCTGTAACTCTCTGGGCCTGACCTACAGTAGTGAGGAGGCTGTGACTCTCTGGGCCTGACCTACAGTAGTGAGGAGGCTGTAACTCTCTGGGCCTGACCTACAGTAGTGAGGAGGCTGTAACTCTCCTGGGCCTGACCTACAGTAGTGAGGAGGCAGAAACAGTCTGGGCCTGACCTACAGTAGTGAGGAGGCTGTAACTCTCTGGGCCTGACCTACAGTGGTGAGGAGGCTGTAACTCTCTGGGCCTGACCTACAGTAGTGAGGAGGCAGTAACAGTCTGGGCCTGACCTACAGTAGTGAGGAGGCTGTAACAGTCTGGGCCTGACCTACAGTAGTGAGGAGGCCGAAACAGTCTGGGCCTGACCTACAGTAGTGAGGAGGCTGTAACTCTCTGGGCCTGACCTACAGTAGTGAGGAGGCTGTAACTCTCTGGGCCTGACCTACAGTAGGTGAGGAGGCTGTAACTCTCTGGGCCTGACCTACAGTAGTGAGGAGGCTGTAACTCTCTGGCCTGACCTACAGTAGTGAGGAGGCTGTAACTCTCTGGGCCTGACCTACAGTAGTGAGGAGGCTGTAACTCTCTGGGCCTGACCTACAGTAGTGAGGAGGCTGTAACTCTCTGGGCCTGACCTACAGTAGTGAGGAGGCTGTAACTCTCTGGGCCTGACCTACAGTAGTGAGGAGGCTGTAACTCTCTGGGCCTGACCTACTAGTAGTGAGGAGGCTGTAACTCTCTGGGCCTGACCTACAGTAGTGAGGAGGCTGTAACTCTCTGGGCCTGACCTATAGTAGTGAGGAGGCTGTAACTCTCTGGGCCTGACCTACAGTAGTGAGGAGGCTGTAACTCTCTGGGCCTGACCTATAGTAGTGAGGAGGCTGTAACTCTCTGGGCCTGACCTACAGTAGTGAGGAGGCTGTAACTCTCTGGGCCTGACCTACAGTAGTGAGGAGGCAGAAACAGTCTGGGCCTGACCTACAGTAGTGAGGAGGCTGTAACTCTCTGGGCCTGACCTACAGTAGTGAGGAGGCTGTAACTCTCTGGGCCTGACCTACAGTAGTGAGGAGGCAGTAACTCCTCTGGGCCTAACCTACAGTAGTGAGGAGGCTGTAACTCTCTGGGCCTGACCTACAGTAGTGAGGAGGCTGTAACTCTCTGGGCCTGACCTACAGTAGTGAGGAGGCTGTGACTCTCTGGGCCTGACCTACAGTAGTGAGGAGGCTGTAACTCTCTGGGCCTGACCTACAGTAGTGAGGAGGCTGTAACTCTCTGGGCCTGACCTACAGTAGTGAGGAGGCAGAAACAGTCTGGGCCTGACCTACAGTAGTGAGGAGGCTGTAACTCTCTGGGCCTGACCTACAGTGGTGAGGAGGCTGTAACTCTCTGGGCCTGACCTACAGTAGTGAGGAGGCAGTAACAGTCTGGGCCTGACCTACAGTAGTGAGGAGGCTGTAACTCTCTGGGCCTGACCTACAGTAGTGAGGAGGCTGTAACTCTCTGGGCCTGACCTACAGTAGTGAGGAGGCTGTAACTCTCTGGGTCTGACTTACAGTAGTGAGGAGGCAGTAACAGTCTGGGCCTGACCTACAGTAGTGAGGAGGCTGTAACTCTCTGGGCCTGACCTACAGTAGTGAGGAGGCAGTAACAGTCTGGGCCTGACCTACAGTAGTGAGGAGGCCGAAACAGTCTGGGCCTGACCTACAGTAGTGAGGAGGCTGTAACTCTCTGGGCCTGACCTACAGTAGTGAGGAGGCTGTAACTCTCTGGGCCTGACCTACAGTGGTGAGGAGGCTGTAACTCTCTGGGCCTGACCTACAGTAGTGAGGAGGCAGTAACTCTCTGGGCCTGACCTACAGTAGTGAGGAGGCTGTAACTCTCTGGGCCTAACCTACAGTAGTGAGGAGGCTGTAACTCTCTGGGCCTGACCTACAGTAGTGAGGAGGCTGTAACTCTCTGGGCCTGACCTACAGTAGTGAGGAGGCTGTAACTCTCTGGGCCTGACCTACAGTAGTGAGGAGGCTGTAACTCTCTGGGCCTGACCTATAGTAGTGAGGAGGCTGTAACTCTCTGGGCCTGACCTACAGTAGTGAGGAGGCTGTAACTCTCTGGGCCTGACCTATAGTAGTGAGGAGGCTGTAACTCTCTGGGCCTGACCTACAGTAGTGAGGAGGCTGTAACTCTCTGGGCCTGACCTACAGTAGTGAGGAGGCAGAAACAGTCTGGGCCTGACCTACAGTAGTGAGGAGGCTGTAACTCTCTGGGCCTGACCTACAGTAGTGAGGAGGCTGTAACTCTCTGGGCCTGACCTACAGTAGTGAGGAGGCAGTAACTCTCTGGGCCTGACCTACAGTAGTGAGGAGGCTGTAACTCTCTGGGCCTGACCTACAGTAGTGAGGAGACTGTAACTCTCTGGGCCTGACCTACAGTAGTGAGGAGGCTGTGACTCTCTGGGCCTGACCTACAGTAGTGAGGAGGCTGTAACTCTCTGGGCCTGACCTACAGTAGTGAGGAGGCTGTAACTCTCTGGGCCTGACCTACAGTAGTGAGGAGGCAGAAACAGTCTGGGCCTGACCTACAGTAGTGAGGAGGCTGTAACTCTCTGGGCCTGACCTACAGTGGTGAGGAGGCTGTAACTCTCTGGGCCTGACCTACAGTAGTGAGGAGGCAGTAACAGTCTGGGCCTGACCTACAGTAGTGAGGAGGCTGTAACTCTCTGGGCCTGACCTACAGTAGTGAGGAGGCTGTAACTCTCTGGGCCTGACCTACAGTAGTGAGGAGGCTGTAACTCTCTTGGTCTGACTTACAGTAGTGAGGAGGCAGTAACAGTCTGGGCCTGACCTACAGTAGTGAGGAGGCTGTAACTCTCTGGGCCTGACCTACAGTAGTGAGGAGGCAGTAACAGTCTGGGCCTGACCTACAGTAGTGAGGAGGCCGAAACAGTCTGGGCCTGACCTACAGTAGTGAGGAGGCTGTAACTCTCTGGGCCTGACCTACAGTGGTGAGGAGGCTGTAACTCTCTGGGCCTGACCTACAGTAGTGAGGAGGCTGTAACTCTCTGGGCCTGACCTACAGTAGTGAGGAGGCTGTAACTCTCTGGGCCTGACCTACAGTAGTGAGGAGGCTGTAACTCTCTGGGCCTGACCTACAGTAGTGAGGAGGCTGTAACTCTCTGGGCCTGACCTACAGTAGTGAGGAGGCTGTAACTCTCTGGGCCTGACCTACAGTAGTGAGGAGGCTGTAACTCTCTGGGCCTGACCTATAGTAGTGAGGAGGCTGTAACTCTCTGGGCCTGACCTACAGTAGTGAGGAGGCTGTAACTCTCTGGGCCTGACCTATAGTAGTGAGGATGCTGTAACTCTCTGGGCCTGACCTACAGTAGTGAGGAGGCTGTAACTCTCTGGGCCTGACCTACAGTAGTGAGGAGGCAGAAACAGTCTGGGCCTGACCTACAGTAGTGAGGAGGCTGTAACTCTCTGGGCCTGACCTACAGTAGTGAGGAGGCTGTAACTCTCTGGGCCTGACCTATAGTAGTGAGGAGGCTGTAACTCTCTGGGCCTGACCTACAGTAGTGAGGAGGCTGTAACTCTCTGGGCCTGACCTACAGTAGTGAGGAGGCAGAAACAGTCTGGGCCTGACCTACAGTAGTGAGGAGGCTGTAACTCTCTGGGCCTGACCTATAGTAGTGAGGAGGCTGTAACTCTCTGGGCCTGACCTACAGTAGTGAGGAGGCTGTAACTCTCTGGGCCTGACCTACAGTAGTGAGGAGGCTGTAACTCTCTGGGCTCCAAGCTGTATGCACATTCTGTCCTTCCACCTGATTTTCCTAATTCTTCTCTTGATTAAATAATCTACTTTCAGCTGCCAAATCAGGATTAGGATTACAATTAATGATTTCAGGAGACCCAAAATAAACAGAGGGAAAGAGAGGACATATTGTACTAAGAGGAATGGGAAACATTCCTGATTCTACTGTAAGTGATAAGAAAACCTCTAACATCCAGGAAGGCTTTCAGAAGCACAATAAACCATGAAAGAGAGGACATAGTTGTACAGTGAGGATTAAAGTAAAACATTTCTATTCTTCTTCAAGAGACGAGGAACATCTTCCTAGAGTTAAGCAACATAATTAAAGAAGAGGTGGGAAGACCAATTCTCCTGAGAGGAATGAGGAACCGTTCTGGTGGAAAGCGGTTAGGAGTTCTGTTCCCAGAGCTTCAGAAACCTGCCTGGTGCAGCCAGGACCACAAAGCCAACACAAGGTCGGTTGGACCTCCACTAGTGTAGAACTACGCTACCCATGCTAGGTTTCTGCCTCTGTGTGGGTGAAGGATAGCATGAAAAACAAAACAAAAAATAGGTCATTCCACAATACCCACAGAGGCAGAAATCCTGTGAGGAATGTGAATTAGAGGCTACTGTTGTACAGAAGTGCTGTGAGTGCTGCATTCCAAGACAACCATTACAAAAGGACCGGCACACTTTACTGTTGCTAACTCAGCCTTCCCATCCAGCCACTGGCTATGGAGATCCTGCAGAGATACTTTTGTGTGTGTGTGTGTGTGTGTGTGCGCGTCTGCGTGTGTGTTGGAGTTATACTATCCTTGTGGGGACCAATGGCATCATTTATAACTGTTGAATACATTTTACACTACAGATCTACCTACGCCAATTCTGAAAGGACAGCGCACGCACAAATATTTTGAGATTTATAAATGTATTTATACATACACGTTTCCCGTTATAAATCAGACCTGTCGTAAAACTACGCACGTGAACAAGCATTATAACTCTGCCTGAATAACGCCCATCATTCACCTTTCATGGTGACAATAACGCCCATCATTCACCTTTCATGGTGACAATAACACCCATCATTCACCTTTCATGGTGACAATAACGCCCATCATTCACCTTTCATGGTGACAATAACACCCATCATTCACCTTTCATGGTGACAATAACACCCATCATTCACCTTTCATGGTGACAATAACGCCCATCATTCACCTTTCATGGTGACAATAACACCCATCATTCACCTTTCATGGTGACAATAACACCCATCATTCACCTTTCATGGTGACAATAACGCCCATCATTCACCTTTCATGGTGACAATAATAATAATATTTTTCAACAGTAGGCCTGCTTACTGTACAGTGGTAGCCTACACACTTCAATGCAAAACATGGCTCCGCCATTTCCTGATTGCTAATTTCAGTTTGTGACAAACAAGCAAGTATAGTGTAAAGAATCATTGTGCCATCTAAACCACCGTAAATGATATTTTCCATTAACAAAAATATTGTATTTTCAGCTGTTTGAAGCTGGTGTATAAAACCGGAAGTAAAAGATGCAAAAATGAAATTTAAAAGCATATAAATAGCGCACATAGAACTTATCTACCTCTTCTTAAACTTGCATTCAATGAGAATGATAGATCTATACCTCACATTTCTATGTGCATTTTGTCAGGTCACCCAAAAAGCTTCATATTGCAGCTTTAAATTCTACAGTATGTTATAAACCGCACTGCCTTTCACATGCATAGAGCAAACACCACAAGTTATAATTATCTAATAGGCTCAATTAAATAAATTCATTTGCTGTATGGCTTCTTCGGGAATATGAACTCATCATGGCCAGAAAAGGTGCAATGGTTCTCATATATGTACTATGTTTAATAAATGAAATATTGTCTAGGCTACTCAAGAAATTTGGCATTACAGTATTCAGACAAAACCTACAAACGTCAACGGAAAAAGGTGAACCATCTGTTCTGCCGTTAAACTGCGTTTCGGATCGCATAGAGCAAAATACTTTAAACACCGGTAGCTTATCTATTTACTACTGTGAAGAGGGTCCAATTAAATGAGAGATGGGACGAATGTTAGCCTATCATAAGTTGCTGTGGGCCTATAGGTTATTTTGTGAGTAGCCTATGAAACCATCACAGTCAGAAAAGGTGAGGAATTTATTCTGCAATGATCATGGAAATGAAATAAATAATCGGAAATAGATTTGAAATTATTTTAGAATGCAAGATAAAATAGCTTTTTGCTCTTCTCACTAAGAGCAAATGATTGCATCTTGTTATTATAGTTAGCTACCTGTTTTGTTGTTTGCACTAGGCTATTATTGCCTTCTTGCTATGTAGCATCATAGGGGTCTGTGGATGCAACAGAAGTTAGGGGCCCACCTCAAGACCCTCCAACACCTGCATGTGTGTGTTTGCCTGTGATCGTCCGTCTGCCCGCCCGCCCGCGCGTGCTTGCTTGTGTGTGTGTGTTCGCCTGTGATCGTCCATCTGCCTGCCCGCCCGCGCGTGCTTGCTTGTGTGTGTGAGAGACTAGCAGGTGTTGGAGGGGCTTGAGGTGGGCCCCTAACTTCTGTTGCATCCACAGACCCCTATGATGCTACACGCTCCAGTAACACCCCTTGACCTGAGGGGTCACACACACACAGGCGGACGGATACTCACAGGCAAACACACATATGCACACGCTCAACCGAGTAGCCTTCACTCTTCTGCAGAAGCCATCATACAAACCAAAGCAGATATACATACAAGGAAAAACAGCACTGGCACACACACACTTCATATAAAAGTAAAGTATGCAACAAGGTCACCGACATGCATGACTGCACCGCAGACACAGGCCCAGTAGACATGCATGACTGCACCGCAGACACAGGCCCAGTAGACATGCATGACTGCACCGCAGACACAGGCCCAGTAGACATGCACGACTGCATCGCAGACACAGGCCCAGTAGACATGCATGACTGCACCGCAGACACAGGCCCAGTAGACATGCATGACTGCATCGCAGACACAGGCCCAGTAGACATGCACGACTGCATCGCAGACACAGGCCCAGTAGACATGCATGACTGCACCGCAGACACAGGCCCAGTAGACATGCATGACTGCATCGCAGACACAGGCCCAGTAGACATGCATGACTGCACCGCAGACACAGGCCCAGTAGACATGCATGACTGCACCGCAGACACAGGCCCAGTAGACATGCATGACTGCACCGCAGACACAGGCCCAGTAGACATGCATGACTGCACCGCAGACACAGGCCCAGTAGACATGCATGACTGCACCGCAGACACAGGCCCAGTAGACATGCATGACTGCATCGCAGACACAGGCCCAGTAGACATGCATGACTGCACCGCAGACACAGGCCCAGTAGACATGCAGCACACGTTCATCCATGCGCATGGTTGGCAATAATGGAGGTTGCCCAGACCTAATGCCGTTACGTTACTGAATTTATACTAGAATGACCATCATAACTGGCACCATTATACATGGCTAATGAACTGGTCGACTTAAAGGCTTGATCTCCTAAGGATTTCTAACAGTAATATAAATTGTGCGGCATAAGCATTAGCATTAGCAATAACATTGGACGCTTTCCTTCACCTTTTGCCACCAATTGAATATCACTAGCCAAAATCTAGGCTAGTTAAAGGGGCCATACATTATGAATGTGTGTTAATGTTTGTTTAGATGGTAAGTACAGAGGGCACAGAGAGGCTTTTGCAAACAGTGCTTGTTTTGCAAATTTCACAAACATTTTAAGCGAGGAGAAATAAAACATACTTCATTAAATTATGGATGAGGAAGTTGCTAAAAACTAGAAAAGAGATGAAAACATTGTTGCATGCCTGCCATCTCTCCCTGTCATCCCTAACCTCCTCCCTCTCTCTCTCCTCCCTCTTCCCTCTCCCCCCTCCCTCCCACACATCAACACACTACCCAGCAGTGACCAGGGCCATTTATCACTGGGACTGACACATGATTATCTACAGCTTGGATCAGGAACTGAACAGACACTGCAGAACAACAGTTCTGTGTCTCAGGCTTTGTCCCAAATGCCTAAGCCTTAGCCTATATAGTGCACTACTACGGTTTATTTGGAACACATCCTTAGTCTCAGCCATTAGGTCAGCCTTTAGCAGTTTGACAGAAACAGAATGTAATAGACATAAAGAAAGAAATGAACATCGGATTGTGAAGTGGAATGCATCAAGGCTACATGTTGTACTGTACAGAATGTCAGTGAGTGAATAAAACGTCTATGGATTGTTGTGTAAAGCTCTTTCCCAGATATAGTATGAACCCTCTGCAGACAAGTCAATAGAGACAGATGTTTTACACGTCACTGATGGGCCCCGGTATGATTGGGTGAAGAGATGACATAATCAATTAATACAATAATGTACTATCATCACCACTAATAAATGGATCTAAAAATGAAGCTAATTAAACACACTGCTAATTGTCCAAGTAATACATTTCTGACCACATGCTGTGTTTTTATTGACTTGGCTGCCATTAGCAAGACAGGAGCAACACAGATAATAGGAGTTAAAAAATATCACACACACACACACACACACACACACACACACACACACACACACACACACACACACACACACACACACACACACACACACACACACACACACACACACACACACACACACACCAGTACAGAGGGAGAGGAAAACACTACTGTAAATGCTGTTCCATTCAGCAAGCTAGCCTAGCGTAACCCAGAGCAGGGTATAAGCGTAGCAGTGTAGCCTACACCACACGAGAACAGAGCAGCAAGACAAAAAAAGCCATCCTTACCGTGATATAGTCCTTCCATTTAAAGAACAAAAGCCAAACCAGTAGCCAGGAGACCGGAAGGACGGATCTAATTAATACACAAAGCTGTGTTGCCTCGGCGACATGCAATCCACTACCTCCTTTACTGGCCTTAACCAAGACAATATCCTGCCATGTAGAACACAGCAGCCTTACTTCTCAGACTATGGAGAGCCAGAGTGTGTGTGTGAGCCAAGTGTACGCACACAGCCGACGGACGGACTGCCTCCAAATGACAGAGAGAGGGGGATGAGAGAGGGGGATGAGAGAGATGGAAACAGGAGGCGGCTGGGGTCTTTGTCTCTCGGACGGAGAGGGTAGGGGAAGCAAGAGGGGGAAGAGCAGGAGGAGGAGGAGGGAGGGGGGAGAGCAGGAGGAGGAAGGAGGGGTAAGAGCAAGATTAGGAGGGGGAAGAACAGGAGGAGGAAGAGCAGGAGGAGGGAGGGGGAAAGAGCAGGAAGCAGTGGAGGAACAGGGAAGAGCAGGAGGAGGAGGAGGGAGGGGGGAGAGCAGGAGGAGGAGGAGGGGGGAGAGCAGGAGGAGGAGGAGAGAGGGGGAAGAGCAGGAGGAGGAGGGGGGAGAGCAGGAGGAGGAGGGAGGGAGGGGGAAGAGCAGGAGGAGGAGGAGGGAGGGGGGAGAGCAGGAGGAGGAGGAGGGAGGGGGAAGAGCAGGAGGAGGAGGGAGAGCAGGAGGAGGGAGGGAGGGAGGGGGAAGAGCAGGAGGAGGAGGAGGGGGGAGAGCAGGAGGAGGGAGGGTGGGAGGGGGAAGAGCAGGAGGAGGAGGGGGGAGAGCAGGAGGAGGAGGGAGGGAGGGGGAAGAGCAGGAGGAGGAGGAGGGAGGGGGGAGAGCAGGAGGAGGAGGAGGGAGGGGGAAGAGCAGGAGGAGGAGGGGGAAGAGCAGGAAGCAGTGGAGGAACAGTGAAGAGCAGGAGGAGGAGGAGGGAGGGGGGAGAGCAGGAGGAGGAGGAGGGGGGAGAGCAGGAGGAGGAGGAGGGAGGGGGAAGAGTAGGAGGAGAGAGGGGGAAGAGCAGGAGCAGGGAGGGGGAAAGAGCAGGAAGCAGTGGAGGAACAGGGAAGAGCAGGAGGAGGAGGAGGGAGGGGGGAGAGCAGGAGGAGGAGGAGGGGGGAGAGCAGGAGGAGGAGGAGGGAGAGCAGGAGGAGGGAGAGAGGGGGAAGAGCAGGAGGAGAGAGGGGGAAGAGCAGGAACAGGGAGGGGGAAAGAGCAGGAAGCAGTGGAGGAACAGGGAAGAGCAGGAGGAGGAGGGGGGAGAGCAGGAGGAGGGAGGGAGGGGGAAGAGCAGGAGGAGGAGGAGGAGGGGGGAGAGCAGGAGGAAGGAGGGAGGGGGAAGAGCAGGAGGAGGAGGAGGAGGGAGGGGGAAGAGCAGGAGGAGGGAATGAAGAGAAGGAAAGGAAGAAAGCAGGGTGAGAAACAGTGTGAGAGACATAGAAGGAATTGAGAGAGAGAGAGAGAGAGAGAGAGAGAGAGAGAAAGAGAAAGAGGGGGGGAGGAAGAGAGGAGGGGGAAAGACGAACAGAAAAGTAAATCAAATGTCACCAACAATAGCGGTCCATCACAGTGCATGGCTGTTAGCCCTCAATAGAGAGCAGACAGGGGCACACATAAAACCAGCTTCCTGTATCTACCATCACACTGCTGAGGCGTCACTACACACAGTAGGGGTGTCAAACATACGGACCACAAGGGGGTCCCAATCTGGCCGTGGGTGGTTTGAGGAAATAAATCATGGATTTACATGAATACAGTTTCTTGGCTGTGTCCAGCTCGCTAATAATCACTGAAATTAAATCTAGACAGTCAAGGAACATCGAAAATCCCAAAACGATAGATGGAGGACTATTTCTTGCACATTTTGACACAGAGGAAATATAACAAATTTTTAGTGTGGCTCTCCGGACCCTATTGAAGACCGAATGCAGCCCAAGGGGCTAAATCAGTTTGACACCCCTGCAGTAGACAGTCACACACAGATCTCACTAGTGTTGGCTTCCTCTGTTTGATTTCTTCCATTTCCTCTCTCTATAGGGATGGATGGAAGAGAAAGGGGGGTGAATACTGAAAAATATGTATTTAACTGTATATAATATATATGCTTATTAACTTTTTATTCTAATTCTGATTTTTCAGGGGGTTGCTGCAGCACCCCTACTTCCTGTGGGTATGTTGTGGTGTGTGTGTACTGTGTGACTGATGGGAAGCTCATTTGAAGGGTCAGAGGTCACCCTAACCCCTGAGGAAAGGACAAGGGCTGAGCCAGCACTAACCAAACTGACTGAAACTGCACACTAAACCCTAACCCTAACCCCTGGGGAATGGACAAGGGCTGAGCCAGCACTAACCAAACTGACTGAAACTACACACTAAACCCTAACCCTAACCCCTGGGGAATGGACAAGGGCTGAGCCAGCACTAACCAAACTGACTGAAACTGCACACTAAACCCTAACCCTAACCCCTGGGGAATGGACAAGGGCTGAGCCAGCACTAACCAAACTGACTGAAACTACACACTAAACCCTAACCCTAACCCCTGGGAAATGGACAAGGGCTGAGCCAGCACTAACCAAACTGACTGAAACTACACACTAAACCCTAACCCTAACCCCTGGGGAATGGACAAGGGCTGAGCCAGCACAAAACCAAACTGACTGAAACTACACACTAAACCCTAACCCCTGGGGAATGGACAAGGGCTGAGCCAGCACTAACCAAACTGACTGAAACTGCACACTAAACCCTAACCCTAACCCCTGGGGAATGGACAAGGGCTGAGCCAGCACTAACCAAACTGACTGCAACTACACACTAAACCCTAACCCCTGAGGAATGGACAAGGGCTGAGCCAGCACTAACCAAACTGACTGAAACTGCACACTAAACCCTAACCCTAACCCCTGGGGAATGGACAAGGGCTGAGCCAGCACTAACCAAACTGACTGAAACTACACACTAAACCCTAACCCTAACCCCTGGGGAATGGACAAGGGCTGAGCCAGCACTAACCAAACTGACTGAAACTGCACACTAAACCCTAACCCTAACCCCTGGGGAATGGACAAGGGCTGAGCCAGCACTAACCAAACTGACTGAAACTACACACTAAACCCTAACCCCTGGGGAATGGACAAGGGCTGAGCCAGCACTAACCGCAACTAGACACCTATAACGACATGGAATTTGGCCAACATACTTTGCACTTTGCTATTGTCTTTCAATTAAAAGCATGTTATAATTTAAATGTATTATTATTTATTACATTAGACAACCGCTGGAGTAGAATTGGAAGTTGTTGATAGACAGACCAAAGCCATAAATCTTACAAATCAGTGATATTACATGGAGATAAACACTAGAACCGCCTTTATGCCTAGAAGTACCCGCTGGAGAACTATGCCGGGCGTCGCCTTCAGCATATGCATCAACCCGCAAGGTGCAGCAAACATAAGCGCCAACGCTTGATAAATAGTGCATCAACTATTCGAAAGGATTAATTGCATGAAGAAATATTTGTGGAAATATAAGATATGTTTTGTATAATTCTACAAAGTCCTAGGAAAAACGTAGAACTATAGCTTATTTTAGTTTCCCTTCCAATAAAACATTACAGTGTAATCCATTTGATCTACCATTAGTAGAGTTATAAACTATTAACAAAGTAGAAACGAAAAAGATAATAATAATAAATAATAATATAACCAGCCAGGTCACAGGTGAAAGTATTTGCTATATTTCTAAACAAAAGCACCAGTGCATGAACAACTGGAAAGAATGAATATCAAAAATAAAAGAAATATATTCATGACAAGATATAAAAACAGTCATTTGTTGATAGAATGAATATCAAAAATAAAAGAAATATATTCATGACAAGATATAAAAACAGTCATTTGTTGATTGTATCGGACATGCCTTTATGCATGAAATGTAAATTAATCAATCTGGTCTTCTTTTGATGCTTTGGGTCCACAGTCAGCGCACAGCTTCGGGGCTTTGTGTGAGCAAGCCCCACAAACAGATCGATTGCACTGCACATGGTTTTCATGGGCCTTGTTTCGTGTGCACCTGCCGCAGGTGTCACATAATCTCTCTGAAGCGGTTGTGTGGCACCTATCAGACCAAAATGACTTCACATCCATGCTCTTTCCGCCGTACCGCAGACATGCAAGAGGGCAATCAATGCTTAGAGTTCATCCATAGACATGTCCTATATACTGGTTCCTTTTCTGTGCTCATGTGCAACAGTACAATCTCGGATGTGCTGCAACATCTGCATGTCACATAAATTCATCACTCTTTTCTTCCCAAACCGTGTCATTCCTCCCAGACTCCTGTCTCACCATGGCAGTTGGCTCTGTTCAGGTTTTTCTGCGGCGATGCTCAGGCATCGGAGGCGGAGGTTCGAGGTCAACATCAGAATCAAATGAAGACTCTTCATCAACAACGTCGATTTCAAGCTCAATATCTGATCCTCCATCTGACTCCAACTCATCTAAATTCTGTGTCCATTCGTTTGGTTCAGCTTGCCATTGACAACTACACACATTGTATGTTGACCTCATTGTCTGATTTGACTCTCCGAGGGGAAATTATGTACAATTTCCAGCCTTTCATAATAAATTAATTAGACCGCCTGCTACACCCTGATCTGTTTCACCTGTCTTGTGCTTGTCTCCCCCCCCACCACCAGGTGTTTCCCATTTTTCCCCCATTATCCCCCCATTAAACCAGCGTTTAAGTCATCCCAGCGAGTTTTCCATGTGTTGCCTTCGCATTAATTTTGTTTTCTCGTCTTCCCGGTTTACACCTTTCTGCCTGCCCTGACCCTGCCTGCCGTTCTGTCCCTTATTGACTCTGCCTTGGATTACGAACTTCTGCTTGCCCTCGACCTGCCCTTTTGCCTTACCCTTTGTGATAATAAATATTCTGAGAGCCGAACCATCTACCTCCTGTGTATGCATCTGGGTCTAATACTGAGTCGTGATAGTACTAACTGGCCATGACTGAACCCAGCAGACTCAGACCAGCTCCACAACGCTGTCTCCCTGCAAGGAGCCACCATTGGAAGACACAAGGAGCTACTTCAGAACCTTATGGAGGGACTCCATACCTTGGAGGAACGCCATGACCATATGTTCAACCCATTACTGTAGCAAGCCACAACGGAAACCTCCCGGGCGCTCAGTAACCTTGCTACTAGCGATGTTTCTCCCAAGCCTACACCGACTTCCCGAGAACCCCACTTACCTCCTCCGGAGCGCTGTGCTGGAGATCCTGGAACCTGCCAAGCGTTTCTCTCCCAGTGCTCCCTCATCTTTGAGCTACAGCCTAGCCTTCTTTGGATCGGTCGAAGATAGTGTCTCATAAAACTGATGTTTGGAAGGGCGCTCACTCAACAATCCGTTGTTTGACAGTTTGCAGGATTTCGTGGCGGAGGTAAGAAAGCTGTTCGATTCCCCGGTGTCCGGGAGAGAGGCTGCTCGGAAGCTACTTCGTCTGCGTCAAGACTCCCGCAGTGAAACAGACTACACGGTAGACTTTCGCACACTGGCCGCCAAGAGTGCCTGGAACTTGGAGTGACTGTTCGACACCTTCCTTCATGGATTATCGGAGGGAATCAAAGATGAACTCGCAGCCTGGGAGTTATCCAGGGACCTCGACTCCCTCATAGCCTTGACTATAAGGATCAATGGGCACCTACGGGAACGCAGGAGGGTGAGGTTGTCTGTTGTCAGCCACACTCGCTCGTCCACAGTTTCTCCCTTGCCTCCGAAGAACCCTGGAAGTCCTCGACACCTGCATTCCCGAGAGAATCCGATATCACCCGAGCCCCCTCGGGGATCATCGGGGACTGGCAGCTCGTCTCCTCCAGAGACCATGCAACTGGGCAGGGCTAGATTTTCTCCTAGTGAACATTTAAGCAGGCTGAGCTCCAACAGATGCCTGTATTGTGGTATTACAGGACATTACATAGCCACCTGTCCAGTAAAAGACCAGGCTCATCAATAGGTAGAGGAACGCTGGTGGGCCATACAGGGAGTTTCCAAACTACCATTACCCGTACTCCTCTCCACGCTATCCTGCTGTGGGGTGACCGGTCAAAATCTCTCCAGTTTGCTCATTGACTCTGGGGCTGACGAGAGCTTCATGGATAATACCCAGCTCAGATACCAGGGTCTCTCTACCCAACTCCTCTCCATTCCCATGGACGCCAGAGCTTTGGACAGATGCTCCATTGGCAGGTCACTCACAGTACGGTTCCCATTAACCTGCAAGTGTCGGGTAATCACTGAGTCCATTCAGTTTATAGCTCGTTCTGCCACGCACATTGCCTTAAGGCGGCGCAGCCTGCCCTGGGACATCCTTCTGAGAGCTTGGGAAAAGCCTCAGATCTCTCTCAACCAGGACCTCTGGGAATTATTCAACAAGGCTCGCGCCACATCCCTTCCTCCGCATATACCCTACGATTGCGCCATTGACCTCCTCCCGGGCACCACACCACCTGGGGGGCAGCTTTATTCCCTGTCTGGCCCGGAGACCAAGACCATGGAGGTATACATTGAGGACTCTCTAGCAGCAGACGCAGGGTTTTTCTTTGTGGAAAAGAACAAAACCCTGCTCCGTATATTGACTACCGAGGCCTCAATGACATAACGGTAAAAAATCGTTACCTGCTACCACTCCTCTCCACTGCTTTCGAGCGTCTCCAGGGGGCAACCATCTTTTCGGGGTTGGACCTCCTACCACCTGGTTCGGATACGGGAAGGAGACGAGTGGAAGACAGCCTTCAACATGGCTAGCGGACACTACGAGTACCTGGTTATAACGTTTGGTCTGACCAATGCTCCCGCAGTGTTCCAGGCCCTGGTCAACGATGTTCCCTCGGGACATGTGGAACTGGTTTGTGTTTGTCCATCTTGACGACATCCTTGTCTTTTCCCGGTCGGCTCAAGAGCATGTTCTCCATGTCCGACAAGTCCTCCAGTGCCTCCTGGAGAACCAGCTGTTTGTTAAAGCGGAGAAATGGGATTTCCATCATTCCACTATCTCCTTTCTGATATACGTCATCACTGCAGGGAACATTCAGATGGATCCTGACAAGGTGAGAGAGGAGGTGGATTGGCCCCAACCCACATCCAGAGTGCTGCTGCAACATTTCTTGGGATTTGCTCATTTCCACCGCCGCTTTATTTCGGGGATACAGCACCCTGGCCTCCCCCCTCTCTGCACTCACCTCTCCCAAGGTTCTGTTCATGTTGTCCCCAGCTGCTGACCAGGAGCGTTTCTGGATCTGAAACATAATTTCACGACAGCCCCCATTTTAATCCATCCGGACCTGTCCCGTCAGTTCGTGGTGGAGGTCGACGCTTCGGACATTGGAGTGGGGGCCGTCCTTTCCCAGCGTTCTTGCCAGGACCAAAAGCAGCATCCCTGCGCATTCCTCTCCCATCGTCTCAATTCCACTGAGAGGAACTATGATGTGGGAAATCTAACTTCTGGCGGTCAAGATGGTGCTGGAGGAGTGGATGCACTGGCTTGAAGGGGCAGAACATCCATTCTTAGAGTGGACCGACCACAAGAATTTGGAATATCTCCGCACCGCCAAGAGCCTCAACTCAAGGCAGGTTCGTTGGGCTCTGTTATTCACTCGATTCAATTTTGCCAACCGTCCCGGGTCCAAGAATGTGAAGCCTGACGCACTCTCCCGCCTGTATAGTTCCACTGCTACACCATCTGACCCCGAGACCCTCCACCCTACCTCCTGTCTAGCAGCTACACTAGTCTGGGGTATTGAAAGCGGGACCGCAAGGCGCAGTGGGTTTTCGTCACAGATTCGGCCCGGTTCCCATTCCTGGAATGGGCCCATTCCTCTAAACTCACCTGTCATCCTGGCTCCCGTTGGACCCTGGCTTTCATTCGCCAACGTTTTTGGTGGCCACCACGGGTCCGGACATCTCCGCATTCGTCACCGCCTGCACTGTTTGCGCACAGAAAAAGACTCAGCGGCAAGCTCCGGCTGGCCTCCTTTAACCACTCCCTGTTCCTCATTGCCCCTGGTCCCACATATCCCTGGACTTTGTCACTGGTCTCCCTCCGTCAGATGGCAACACCACCATCCTTACTGTGGTGGATAGGTTTTCCAAAGCTGCACATTTCATTCCCCCTTCCTAAGTAACCTTCAGCCAAGGAGACAGCCCAGCTTATGGGGCAGCACGTCTTCCGGATCCATGGGCTTTTGGTCGACATGATCTCCGATCGGGGTCCTCAGTTCTTGTCCAGCTTCTGGAAGGCATTCTGCACCCTTATTTGGTCATCGGCCAGCCTCCTCCGGGTTTCATCCCCAGTCCAACAGCCAATCAGAGCGAGCCAATCAGGACCTGGAGACTACTCTTAGCTGCCTCGTCTCTGCCAAACCCACCACCTGGAGCCAGCAACTTGTGTGGGTGGAGTACGCCCGCAACTCCCTTCCCTGCTCCCTCACTGGACTCTCGCCCTTCAAGTGTTCCTTGGGTAACCCGCCACTGCTCTTCCCTGAGCAAGAGAAAGAGGTCAGCATACCCTCAGCCCAGATGTTCGTCCACCGCTGTCGGCGTACCTGGAAGAGGGGGACCCCAGCTTCCCCGGGCAGAGGGTATGGCTGTCCACCCGTGATCTGCCCCTCCGGGTGGAGTATTTTAAACTTTGTCCTCGTTTTATTGGTCCATTCCCCATCTCTAAAGTCAGTAGCCCCTCCGCTTTTCATCTTCTGTTGCCCCGTACCCTCTGTATACATCCCACTTTCCATGTGTCTAGGATTAAACCTTTGTCTTACAGCCCTTTGTCTCACGTTTTTAGTCTTCCCGGTTCTGACCTTTCTGCCTGCCCTGATCCTGAGCCGTTCTGTCCCTTGTTGACTCTGCCTTGGATTACGAACCTCTGCTTGCCTTCGACCTGCCATTTTGCCTTACCCTTTGTGATAATAAATATTCTGAGAACCGAACCATCTACCTCCTGTGTCTGCATCTGGGTCTTATCCTGAGTCGTGATACCACCCACAATTCTTTATCATAATTACACTATTATTCTAAATTCAATCATCCTCTTCATCCTGATCATTCAGATCAATCAAATTCAATCAACCTCCTCATCATTCATTTCACTGAAGTCACATGCACAATTATCAGTTTATACATGATTCTTGTTTCTGTCACCCATTCATCCATTGATGACAGAATAGCATATTTAAAATGTTAAGTTTATTATGTTACTAGTTTTTTGCTTAATAGCCAGAGCAATGCTGCCGCGGGAGTGATTGGGAGTCCCATAGGGCGGTGCACAATTGGCCCAGCGTTATCTGGGTTTGGCCGTCATTGTAAATAAGATTTTCTTCTTAACCTCTCTAGGGTAGGGGGCAGTATTTGCACGGCCGGATAAAAAACGTACCCGATTTAATCTGGTTATTACTACTGCCCAGAAACTAGAATATGCATATAATTATTGGCTTTGGATAGAAAACACCCTAAAGTTTCTAAAACTGTTTGAATGGTGTCTGTGAGTATAACAGAACTCATATGGCAGGCAAAAACCTGAGAAGATTCCTTACAGGAAGTGGCCTGTCTGACCATTTCTTGGCCTTCTACACTCTCTTTATTGAAAACTGAGGATCTCTGCTGTAACGTGACACTTCCTACGGCTCCCATAGGCTCTCAGAAGGCGGCAAACCGTTGAATGATGTCTTTGCAGGCCCTGGCTGAAAAACAGTAGCGCATTTGGATAATGGTCGATCAGAGAACAATGAGACTGAGGCGCGTGCACGAGGCGACACCATGTTTTTATTCTTTCGTCTTTGAACGTAAACAAGGTTTCCCGGTCGGAATATTATCGCTTTTTTACAAGAAAAATCGCATAAAAATTGATTTTAAACAGCGGTTGACATGCTTCGAAGTATGGTAATGGAATATTTAGAAATTTTTTGTCACGAAACGCGTCGGGCGCGTCACCCTTCGGATAGTGTCTTGAACGCACGAACAAAACAGAGGATATTTGAACATAACTATGGATTATTTTGAACCAAACCAACATTTGTTATTGAAGTAGAAGTCCTGGGAGTGCATTCTGACGAAGAACAGCAAAGGTAATCACATTTTTCTAATAGTAAATCGGAGTTTGGTGAGGGCCAAACTTGGTGGGTGTCAAATTAGCTAGCCGTGATGGCTGGGCTATCTACTCAGAATATTGCAAAATGTGCTTTTGCCGAAAAGCTATTTTAAAATCGGACATAGCGATTGCATAAAGGAGTTCTGTATCTATAATTCTTAAAATAATTGTTATGTTTTTTGTGAACGTTTATCGTGAGTAATTTAGTAAATTCACCGGAAGTTTGCGGTGGGTATGCTAGTTCTGAACGTCACATGCTAATGTAAAAAGCTGGTTTTTGATATAAATATGAACTTGATTGAACAAAACATGCATGTATTGTATAACATAATGTCCTAGGATTGTCATCTGATGAAGATCATCAAAGGTTAGTGCTGCATTTAGCTGTGGTTTGGGTTTATGTGACATTATATGCTAGCTTGAAAAATGGGTGTCTGATTATTTCTGGCTGGGTACTCTGCTGACATAATCTAATGTTTTGCTTTCGTTGTAAAGCCTTTTTGAAATCGGACAGTGTGGTTAGATTAACGAGAGTCTTGTCTTTAAAATGGTGTAAAATAGTCATATGTTTGAGAAATTGAAGTAATAGCATTTCTAAGGTATTTGAATAACGCGCCACGGGATTCCACTGGCTGTTGAGTAGGTGGGACGATTTCGTCCCACATACCCTAGAGAGGTTAACCTCTTTGGGCTAGGGGGCAGTATTGTGACGTCCGGATGAAAAGCGTGCCCAAAGTAAACTGCCAGTTACTCAGGCCCAGAAGCTAGGATATGCATATAATTGGTAGATTTCGATAGAAAACACTCTAAAGTTTCTACAACTGTTAAAATAATGTCTGTGAGTATAACAGAACTGATATGGCAGGCAAAACCCCAAGGACTGATAAAAAATCCCCCCCCCAAAATTCTGCCTACCACTGTTTTCAATAGCTGTCACTTTTATTATAAGGCGAAAACCTCCCATATTGCAGTTCCTAGGGCTTCCACTAGATGTCAACAGTCTTTAGAAAGAGTTTCAGGCTGGTTTTTGGAAAAATGTGCTAGAACTTGTAGTTTTTCTAAGTGGCTTCCATTTTGGCTGTAGTGTTTCCATGCGCGTGGAGGAAAGCGCGTTCTTTGTTATTTATCTCCGGTAATGAACATACTATTCTCCGTCTTATATTTTAGCGTTTATTTACGTATTAGGGTACCTAAGGTTTGATTATAAACGTTGTTTGACTTGTTTGGATAAGTTTATTGGTAATGTTTGGGATTCATTTTGTATGCATTTTGAAGGAGGGAAACCGGTGGATTATTGACTGAAGCGCGCCAGCTAAACTGAGTTTTTATGGATATAAAGAAGGACTTTATCGAACAAAAAGACCATTTGTGATGTATCTGGGACCTTTTGGAGTGCCAACAGAAGAAGATCATCAAAGGTAAGGCATTTATTATATCGCTATTTCTGACTTTCGTGTCGCACCTGCCTGGTTGAAAAATGTTTTTCATGGTTTTGTATGCGGGGCGCTGTCCTCAGATAGTCGCATGGTGTGCTTTCACCGTAAAGCCTTTTTTAAATCTGACACAGCGGCTGGATTAACAAGAAGTTATGCTTTATTTTGATGTATTACACATGTATTTTCATGAATGTTAAATATTTATATTTCTGTAGTTTGAATTTCGTTTTTTTCTTTGTATTATCTTTTACCAGATCTAATATGTTATATTCTCCTAATTTCACATTTCCAAAAACTTGAAATGGTATCAAGTATATGCATACCTTGCACAGATCCTGAGCTACAGGCAGTTAGATATGTCATTTTAGGTGAAAATTTGAAAAAAAAGGGTCCGATCCTTAAGAGGTTTTTAAGTTAGGAATACAGTAGGTGTGGAAAAAAAACAGGTCAAAAGGCTCTAAATACTCTTCTGCTTGTGATTTTTTTTTATTTTTTATCTGACCTCTCAGGTGTAAAATAAAAACATTTTGAAAAGTCAGGGAATGAGCAGGACATAGATTTTTTGGGGTAAATTCTTTAAATTTACAAAATCAAACATCGGTGGCCGTTGGCCTATGGTGGTCTTTGTGTTAATGTGATTATTAATAATGACATTTTACATGAGTGTAACGAGTGGACTGAGAGTCGGGAAGCAAGTTCAGGGAGTGAGTGTTTTAATAAACAAACGCAACTAAATACAAAACAAGAAACACAAACAACGCACAGACATGACACTGGAACAGAAGGCCTGGAGAAGGAACCAAAGGGAGTGACATATATAGGGAAGGTAATCAGGGAGGTGATGGAGTCCAGGTGAGTCTGATGACGCGCAGGTGCACGTAACGATGGTGACAGGTGTGCGCCGTAACGAGCAGCCTGGTTACCTAGAGGCCAGAGAGGGAGCACACATGACAATGAGTGTAGTAGGCCTATCAATCCATGGAATTTGTCAACAGAGTGCGAGTGAGTCCGGATACCCAGTCATATCATCAGTTAACCTAAAGAACGTCTCTCTGACGTGTTCATGTGTGCAGACCTGACATGTGCTGGATTGTGGCTTCTATCTCTGAGCTGGCTGGGGGAAAATGCCTTCCTGGTGAGGATGCAATTTTCAGTGAATTTTGCTGCCAACTAATTAACTGGAGAAGAAACTGTTACATTTTTCCCAAACAGTAAAATGACATAACCAACAGAAAATACTATCAGAGATATAGTGACGAGATGCTTATGTTTCCGCCCTAACAATGGGAGTCGTCCAAAGGCGGAAAGGCAGGCGACAAGCTTAGGCCCAAAATAAACCCATTGGACTTATTTTGGCGAGAGTGATACCTCTTGCTTCGCCTCTTCCTCTCTGATACTATGCATGCATACAAGGACCGGAAATGTTTCTTTAAGAGCTTAAATGGAGACATGCGACAATAGCAAGCCTACAGTCTTACAGTCAAAAGGCTATAACCTATTATTGAACATGAAACTCCTGTAATGACACAGAAAATAAAATGTCGTTTTCAAACATTTACCCAAAATGCAATTAGCGGAAAGCACAGTTCTAAACAGCAGACCTATTGTGAGCGGTTTCATAGGACAGAGAGAGAGAGAAATGCAGATTAATGGCATGAGGAATGGATTTAAGTCTTTATACAATAATTGCCTCTATGTTTCTATGGATGGATTTTCGCAAGGCTACTTTGAATCGAGGTAGGCCATGCCTCCTCATTTGAAGTAGAGTAAAACGTTCACGTTTCAAACAATTATACTGCCCAAGCTCAGTAGTGGGTGATGCGCTGATAGTCAATGGTAGGCAGGCTATAGCCTATGCAGACTATAGCCTATGCATCCAAATGGCGAATGGGAAGCGCGCATTACGAGCTGAGATTAAGAAAACAAAAAGCTCTTTTTTTTTTTTGTGGCCACCGTTTTTAACACACGATCGCATTTAGAATTGTTATTTGTTGAGCAATGACTGGGCTTCCAACAGCAGGCTTCACTCCAGTAGCCTGACATGTGGTAGGCTATTCCACTCCTCAAACTAGGCCCTGTATGCTGTGCGCATGATACATAAAATGTATGATGACTAGGGTTGCAAAAGGTCAGAAACTTTCCCGTAAATGTTCAGAATTTTTCAGGGAAATTTTCCATGGGAAGATTTCTATCACATGTACAGTTGATTCTCAAGATCTTTCACACTAATGAGATGCTATTGAGCCCACACTACTACACTGTCTGAGCCAAGGACTACATGCATTCTGTTAAGTCTTGATTACAATACTGGGTGGGGTGAATATATTTTATATGACATACATTATTTTTTGTTTAACTATTAAATAGTAGCCTATTACAAAGTGTGTTTAAATCATTTCTAACATGTTAACAATTTCTGCTAGTTAGTTTTTGCTACCATGTTGGTTTTAGCTTGCTTGAGCCTGCTAACTGAGGAGTGTTAATTCACCTGTTTCCATACATGGTTCATTTTAAAACATTTATCTTACAAAGGAGTTGTTAAACTTAACTGCTTAACTATTTATCTGTACATGGAATTGTATTTTTTTTTTTACTCGTTTTTTTCCCTAATCTTTGCAGGAAAATGCCACGGGCACTATCTGATGTGTGGAGACATTTCACTGCAGCTAATGTAGAAGGAAAAGCTGTGTACATTTGCAAATACTGTGCCAAATCATATGTGAAGAATGCAAAAAAGATGCAGAATCATCTGGCCAAGTGCATAAAGTTCCCTCAGTGCTCACAACAAGCAACCTCTGACAAAAGTCCCTCTACTTCTATTCGAGGTGAAAGTTATGAATCAGACACCTTATCGAGAGCAACAGCTCACGGTCCTCCTGGAATGAGAAGTTTTTTGGACTCAATGGAGGAACGTAGTCAGAGAAATGCTGATGAATGTATTGCTTGAGCTGTGTATGCAACTGGTTCACCTCTGATGCTCACAGGCAATGTGTATTGGAAGAGATTTCTGAATGTTCTTCGCCCAGCATACACCCCTCCAACCAGACATGCTTTATCTACTCATTTGCTGGATGAGTTCAACAGAGTTCAAGTGAAGGTCAAGCAAATCATAGAGAAAGCAGACTGTATTGCTATCATCTCTGATGGGTGGTCGAATGTTCGTGGGCAAGGAATAATTAACTACATCCTCTCCACCCCTCAACCAGTATCTACAAGAGCACAGACACAAGTGATAACAGACACACCGTTCTCTACATTGCAGATGAACTGAAGGCAGTCAATGACCTTAGACCACAGAAGGTATTTTCACTGGTGACAGACAATGCTGCGAACATGAAGGCTGCTTGGTCTAAAGTGGAGGAGTCCTACCCTCACATCACACCCATTGGCTGCGCTGCTCATGCATTGAATCTGCTCCTCAAGGACATCATTGCACAGAAAACAATCAATACACTCTACAAGAGAGCCAAGGAAATGGTTAGGTATGTGAAGGGTCATCAAGTTATAGTAGCAATATACCTCACCAAGCAAAGTGAGAAGAATAAGAGCACCACATTGAAGCTGCCCAGAAACACCCTTTGGGGTGGTGTCGTCATCATGTTTGACAGTCTCCTGGAGGGGAAGGAGTCTCTCCAAGAAACAGCCATATCACAGTCTACCTATATGGACAACCCCATCAAGAGGATCTTCCAGGATTATGTATTTTGGGAGAGAGTGGTAAGCAGCCTGAAACTCCTGAAACCTATAGCAGAAGCCCTTGCACGGATTGAGAGAAACAATGCCCTCCTGTTTGATTTTCAGACTCTGCTTGCGGATGTAAGAGAAGAAATCCGGACTGCCCTGCCCACTTCACTGTTGCTCCAAGCAGAGGAAACTGCAGTTCTGAAATGTATCAAAAAGCGTGAAGACTTCTGCCTGAAGCCCATAGACACTACAGCGTACATGTTGAACCCCAAGTGTGCTGGCAAGAGCATCCTGTCTGGTGCAGAGGTCAACAAGGCCTATTTTGTCATCACTACTTTGTCTAGCCACCTTGGCCTGGATGACGGCAAGGTTCTTGGCAGTCTGGCGAGGTACACTTCCAAGCAAGGGCTTTGGGATGGAGATACAATATTGCAGAAGTGCCAACATATCTCATCAGCCACCTGGTGGAAGAGACTTTGTGGATCTGAGGCTCTTTCCCCTGTTGCCTCCATCATCCTCCAAATCTCACCAACATCAGCCGGCTCAGAGCGCAACTGGTCCTTGTTTGGGAACACACACACACACCAAAGCACACAATAGGCTGACCAATACAAGGGTTGAAAAATTGGTGGCCATCCAGGCAAATTTGAGGCTTTTTGAGCCTGACAACAAGCCATCCTCAACAAGGTTGGAAAGTGACAGTTAAGATGAGGCCTCAGTCTGATGTTCAAGAGGTGGACATTGAGGAGGTCCAGGAAGAAGATAATGAAGCCTGAGAGGAAGACAACCAAAGCTTTAGTTTCTAGTTTCATTTTACAGATGTATGTTGAAAACATTTTTGGGAGATGCGATGGATCAATGGGGATCATTCAATATTCCCTTTCTTTTGATGTTCAGTGAAATCATCCCATGTGAAGAGTCAACTCATTTAATTAAAGTTCAATTCGTAACTACTATTATTTGTATTTCTCTTGGAAGGATTTAATCATTTGCAATTATGTCTACTTATGATAAGGTAAAAGGTTTATGTTTCTGTCTCCATATGATATGGTAAATATATCCAATGCAAAAAACATCTACATTTAAGGAGAAGTGTATCTATAATTCTTTCAACAACTGTTGTAAATTTTATCAACGTTTATGATGAGTATTTTTGTAAATTGATGTGCTCATTTACCGGGGGTTTTGGTGGGAATACATTTTCTGAACATCACGCGCCAATGTAAAATGGGGTTTGTGGATATAAATATGAACTTTATTGAGCAAAACATACATGTATTGTGTAACATGAAGTCCTATGAGTGCCATCTGATGAAGAGCAAAGGTTAGTGAATATTTTAGCTGTATTTTTTTTTTGTGATGCATGTCCTTGCTTGGAAAATGGCAGTGTGGTTTTTCTTGTGAAGTTTATGTCCTAACATAATCACATTTTATGCTTTCGCCGTAAAGCCTTTTTGAAATCGGACAATGTGGTTAGATTAACGAGAAGTTTATCTTTAAAATTGTGTAAAATAGCTGATTGTTTGAGAAAATGAAATTATGAGATTTTTGCTGTTTTGTATTTCGCGCCATGCTATTTCACTGGCTGTTGAATAGTGTGTCCCGCAGGTGGGACGCTAGCCTCCCACGTAGCCCATAGAAGTTAACGGTTAACCGTTAACATCCCTACTTCCTGGCCTTCGAGCAAATTCTGTACGTGCATCAATAGAAACCGTGGGGAAACTGCCCCACCCTTCCAAAAATATGCCCAAAACCGATTACCGGCTGTACTCCACTGGCAAACAAGTAGTAATGTGGTTTAACATTCAGAATAAATTAGAAACATTACTGTAAAAGATTTAAAGCAATTTCTACAAAATTCCTCTGCTTAGATTTTTGTGAAAAACCTAAATTAAGTCCATGAAAGCCAATGGTTTCATTGTCTGTCAAGGTTATTGATTTTAATATGGCTACTTAGAGAAGCATATCCCGTAGGTCTACAGTCAAAAGTAGTGCCCTATGTAGGGAATAGGCTGCCGTTTGGGATACAGACAAGACGTGTCCAATGAAACAACAGCCCAAGGCAGAAAAAAATAATGTTTTGGGTCAAGCAAACAGATAATGACAGAATTCATAATGGAAACAACATTATTCCATTAACCACGACGTGCCAATACATGACAACCTTGTGTACTCTCTCGAAATTAAACTTGGAAATGCTTGACATGAAATATCTATTCCCCCCCAAAACCTTCCAAGCTGTGGTTGAAATGTTTCTAAAGTAAGCAGAGGAAAAAAATGTACACCTCCACACCTACATACGGCACATCTGACATCATTCACCTCGTCGTAAAACAAATATACCCTCGGACTGCATCTGCTTTCCTAGTATTTCATACTAAAAAAAGAGACAAAATGTACCCCAGCATAAACTCCTCCTCCAAGGCTCCAGAGTGGCGCAGCGGTCTAAGGCACTGCATCTCAGTGCTATAGAGGCGTCACTACGGACCCTGGTTCGACAACCGGCCGTGATCGGGAGTACCATAGGGCGGCACACAATTGCCCCAGCGTCGTCCGGGTTAGGGGAGGGTTTTGCAGGTGTAGACTGTCATTGTAAATAAGAATTTGTTCTTAAACTGACTTGCCTAGTTAAATAAAGGTTGAAAAAAAACCCGGCTAAGAATAGCAGCTCACAATAGAAAGCAATGCAAAGCCTTTTTTTCTAGGGAACAAACAAGTGATGATTGGAACAACGTTACCTAAAAACCCCATAAAACATTGTTAGTTCTCCTCAGTATGTTCCTGTGAGAATCCAGATATCCCAGGGAGCATATTCTGTCTCTCCCTCCGTCCCTCCCTCCCTCCACTATCACACTGCCAGCAGAGCGGTTTGGTGTTAAGCAGAGAAAGCAGCTCTAGCTTTGATGTTAGACACTCACGCTGCTATCTGACAGGGACTAAACCTTCCAATGCACCCACTTCAAACGCAGAGTCCACGAGCACAGAGCGTTGGCTGCTCAGCTGTGTGCGTGTGTGTGTGTGTGTGTGTGTGTGTGTGTGTGTGTGTGTGTGTGTGTGTTCAGCTGTGTGAATGGTGCTACCTTGGAAGTCAAACAGGGAGACAGAAGCATCATGATGGCTTGCTGCAAGTTTCAGAATGCCACTTTTCTCCCTCCACTGGCAGCATAAGCTTCAAATCATATCATAAAGGGAGACACGCAGTCTGCATTCAAAGATGTGTGATCAAACGTTGGGAAGCTCTCTTTGAGGAATGAATGGGAAAATGCTTTCCTATACACAGTACAAGTCTGAACATCATATACTTCCTATATACAGTACCAATCTGAACATCATATAAACTCAGCAAAAAAATAAATGTCCCTTTTTCATGTCCCTGTCTTTCAAAGATAATTCGTAAAAATCTTAATAACTTCACAGATCTTCATTGTAAAGGGTTTAAACACTGTTTCTAATGTTTGTTCAATGAACAATTAATGAACATGCACCTGTGGAAGGGTCATTACGACACTAACAGCTTACAAACGGTAGGAAATTAAGGTCACAGTTATGAAAACTTAGGACACTAAAGAGGCCTTTCTACTGACTCTGAAAAACATCAAAAGAAAGATGCCCAGGGTCCCTGCTCATCTGTGTGAACATGCCTTAGGCATGCTGCAAGGAGACATGAGGACTGCAGAAGTAAATTGCAATGTCTGTACTGTGAGACACCTAAGACAGCACTACAGGGACACAGGACGGACAGCTGATCGTCCTCGCAGTGGCAGACCACTTGTAACACGTGCACAGGATCGGTACATCCGAACATCACACCTGCGGGACAGGTACAGGATGGCAACAACAACTGCCGAGTTACACCAGGAACGAACAATCCCTCCATCAGTGCTCAGACTCCGCAATAGACTGAGAGAGGCTGGACTGAAAGCTTGTAGGCCTGTTGTAAGGCAGGTCCTCACCAGACATCACCGGCAACAACGTCGCCTATGGGTACAAACCAGACAGGACTGGCAAAAAGTGCTCTTCACTGACGAGTTGCGGTTTTGTCTCACCATGAGTGATGGTCGGATTTGCGTTTATCGTCGAAGGAATGAGCATTACACTGAGGCCTGTACTCTGAAGCAGGATTGATTTGGAGGTGGAGGGTCCATCATGGTCTGGGGCGGTGTGTCACAGCATCATCGGACTGAGCTTGTTGTCATTGCAGGCAATCAACGCTGTGCGTTACAGGGAAGACATCCTCCTCCCTCATGCCGTACCCTTCCTGCAGGCTCATCCTGACATGACCCTCCAGCATGACAATGCCACCAGCCATACTGCTCGTTTTGTGCGTGATTTCCTGAAAGACAGGAATGTCAGTGTTCTGCCATGGCCAGCGAAAAGCCCGGATCTCAATCCCATTGAGCACGTCTGGGACCTGTTGGATAGGAGGGTGAGGGCTAGGGCCATTCCCCCCAGAAATGTCCAGGAACTTGCAGGTGCCTTGGTGGAAGAGTGGGGTAACATCTCACAGCAAGAACTGGCAAATCTGGTACAGTCCATGAGGAGGAGATGCACTGCAGCACTTAATGCAGCTGGTGGCCACACCAGATACTGACTGTTACTTTTGATTTTGACCCACGATTGTTCAGGGACACATTATTCCATTTCTGTTTGTCACATGTCTGTGGAACTTGTTCAGTTTATGTCTCAGTTGTTGAATGTTGTTATGTTCATACAAATATTTAAACATGTTAAGTTTGCTGAAAATAATCGCAGTTGACAGTGAGGACGTTTCTTTTTTTGCTGAGTTTACTTCCTATATATAGTACCAATCTGATCATATACTTCCTATATATAGTTGAAGTCGGAAATTGACATACACTTAGGTTGGAGTCATTAAAACTCATTTTTCAACCACTCCACACATTTCTTCTTAAGAAACTATAGTTTTGCCAAGTCGGTTAGGACCTCTACTTTGTGCATGACACAAGTCATTTTCCCAACAATTGTTTACAGACAGATTATTTCACTTATAATTCATTGTATCACAATTCCAGTGGGTCAGAAGTGTACATACACTAAGTTGACTGTGCCTTTAAACAGCTTGGAAAATTCCCGAAAATTATGTCATGGCTTTAGAAGCTTCTAATAGGCTAATTGACATCATTTGAGTCCATTGGAGGTCTACCTGTGGATGTATTTCAAGGCCTACCTTCAAACTCAGTGCCTCTTTGCTTGACATCATGAGAAAATCAAAAGAAATCAGCCAAGACCTCAGAAAAAAAATTGTAGAACTCCACAAGTCTGGTTCATCCTTGGGAGCAATTTCCAAATGCCTGAAGGTTCCACGTTCATCTGTACAAACAATAGTACGCAAGTATAAACACCATGGGACCACGCAGCCTTCATACCGCTCAGGAAGGAGATACATTCTGTCTCCTAGAGATGAACGTACTTTGGTGCGAAAAGTGCATTTCAATCCCAGAACAACAGCAAAGGACCTTGTGAAGATGCTGGAGGAAACAGGTACAAAAGTATCTATATCCACAGTAAAACGAGTCCTATATCGACATAACCTGAAAGGCCGCTCAGCAAGGAAGAAGCCACTGCTCCAAAAACGCCATAAAAAAGACAGACTATGGTTTGCAACTGCACATGGGGACAAAGACCGTACTTTATCCTTATGCTTCCTCCGCATTTGGCACCCTATTCCCTATATAGTGCAATATAAAGGGAATAGGATGCCAACTGGGACGAAGACCTAATCTGTTTCCATTGGGGTACACTACACTACTGCAGTGTGCCTTCTTTTGTGTTTCTACAGAAGATTTCCCTCTTGATTAAGTCAGGCTGTTTAATGTGACCCACCGTCGCTTTGAGCTACCATCTTAGTCAGTGAGGAAGGGATCTGCAGGCTAAAGTTAGTCTGCGCTCCAGTCACTGTCTTCTCAATGCTTTCTCTGCTACTAGGCCTGGCCTTGGTTCCCCAATAGAGAGAGGAATGGACATTCGCATACAGCCACACACACACAAACTTTATATAACCTTAAAAACTGCTTCAAAACAATCCCATTGATTCATAAGAAGCTGAAATGTTGTGACTGGAGCAGTATTGAGGAGCAAAGCAGCTTAATGGAACTCTCTGGAGATTACAGTAAGAGCTAGCCCAATGAGCCTCTGTTCTGCTAGCCCAATGAGCCTCTGTTCTGCTAGCCCAATGAGCCTCTGTTCTGCTAGCCCAATGAGCCCCTGTTCTGCTAGCCCAATGAGCCTCTGTTCTGCTAGCCCAATGAGCCTCTGTTCTACTAGCCCAATGAGCCTCTGTTCTGCTAGCCCAATGAGGCTCTGTTCTGCTAGCCCAATGAGGCTCTGTTCTGCTAGCCCAATGAGGCTCTGTTCTGCTAGCCCAATGAGCCTCTGTTCTGCTAGCCCAATGAGCCTCTGTTCTGCTAGCCCAATGAGCCTCTGTTCTGCTAGCCCAATGAACCTCTGTTCTGCTAGCCCAATGAACCTCTGTTCTGCTAGCCCAATGAGTCTCTGTTCTGCTAGCCCAATGAGCCTCTGTTCTGCTAGCCCAATGAGCCTCTGTTCTGCTAGCCCAATGAGCCTCTGTTCTGCTAGCCCAATGAGCCTCTGTTCTGCTAGCTCAGTTACACACATGCACACATTACACTGCACATCAAACAGAGCAAGAAAAAGTTAGACAGCATAGTGAAAGGGTTATTGGTTTCTGCCTACTTGCCTGTCCCTTCTTAGCTAGGAGAAAGCGTTAGAGACAGGAGGATAGACTAAGGCTTATCCGTGGAGGTAAGCCAGCCTAACGTCTTGTCAGCCTGAAGGAGAGACAGACAGACAGCCTAACGTCTTGTCAGCCTGAAGGAGAGACAGACAGACAGCCTAACGTCTTGTCAGCCTGAAGGAGAGACAGACAGACAGCCTAACATCTTGTCAGCCTGAAGGAGAGACAGACAGACCCCTCTGTGATTGGATTGATCCCTGATCTGCCTGTCTGATTGGAGTGATCCCTGATCTGCCTGTCTGATTGGAGTGATCCCTGATCTGCCTGTCTGATTGGAGTGATCCCTGATCTGCCTGTCTGATTGGAGTGATCCCTGATCTGTCTCTCTGATTGGAGTGATCCCTGATCTGTCTCTCTGATTGGAGTGATCCCTGATCTGCCTCTCTGATTGGATTGATCCCTGATCTGCCTCTCTGATTGGAGTGATCCCTGATCTGCCTCTCTGATTGGAGTGATCCCTGATCTGCCTGTCTGATTGGAGTGATCCCTGATCTGCCTCTCTGATTGGATTGATCCCTGAACTGCCTCTCTGATTGGAGTGATCCCTGATCTGCCTGTCTGATTGGAGTGATCCCTGATCTGCCTGTCTGATTGGAGTGATCCCTGATCTGCCTCTCTGATTGGAGTGATCCCTGATCTGCCTCTCTGATTGGAGTGATCCCTGATCTGTCTCTCTGATTGGAGTGATCCCTAATATGCCTCTCAGCCAATGGCTCATCTCCTATTAAAGCTCAGTCTGACCCGATCGATCTGTGTGTGTGTGTGTGTGTGTGTGTGTGTGTGTGTGTGTGTGTGTGTGTGTTCATGGCGCCCACTAGTGGCCAAGGTTGAGGTTATCTTTTAATCTTCTGCAGCAGACGGCAGACAGGGAGAGGAACACAACACACATAACCAGGAGACAGAGACAGAGCCCCAGTGAATGTGACTGAACACTGTGGAGACAGTTGGGAGGCTGTCCAGACAGACAGCCACTCTGAACCCTAAGGAATGCCCCTGCTTCTACTACTGCTGCGGGTCAACACTTGGGCACGCTGGCTATGCCATGCATCAGATGAGCCTGTCATAGTCATAGTACACAGCAACAGCCTCTTTAATACTAACACAACTCGCATGCGACCACAACGACCTAGCAGGCAGTTCTGCAGCACAAATCTATCCCAGGATCTAATAGGCGACTAAATGACTTGTCTGTCTGGGGTAGAAGCAGCATTGACCGCCTCTTATCACTGCTCCCGTTGTGTGTACAGTGAAGTTGCCCCTAGATGCTGATCTTGGGTCAATTTTAATGCATTTCCCCCAATAACGGTTCAGGTTAGGATTGTGAGAGGGGAAGCTGATCCTAGATCTGTACCAAGGAACATTTCATCCTGAGCCTGTTGTAGTTATGACGTCATGGCAATGGCTGTTTTCCAAATGTTTTCTTTTAAAATCATCTCCTCCCTTCTCCTCCCTCCTTTCTTCTCCTTCTGAGAACTCGGAAAGTCCTTTCCAGAAAAACATTAGCTGATATCCAGATCGGAGACAGCGAGAGAGTTTACATCATCTGATTAGCCTAGCAGACTCCAATGAGCGCCTTTGTTTTAAGAATTGGCAGAGAGAGGAAGGCATTAAACAAACCCATCCTTGCTTGACCAGGATGGAATTTGCAGTTATTCACTGGTAAATGAACAGAGCCCTGTTTGTGGCAGTGGTGGAGTCAGTCTCACTCTCCACTGCCATAATATTTTTCTAACTGAAAAGTGGGTGTTGTTCGTAAGGTTGTGGGCAAGAATACTGTACAGTACCTGTGTTGTAACTCTTGAATGGATTGAGACTAGGGCCCCACTTTTCCATTCATTTATAAGTGCTGAGCATTTAACTCAGCTTAACTGAGCTTTTAAAAATTCTAACATCTATCAAATGGAAGTCATTTTAGCTAATTCCAGAATTGTAATGGAAAATGGAGCAAAAAACCCAGGTGTGTTTTTCAGTAGACAAGACACATTCAGCCCACAGTGACTCAGGGAGCACAGACACGGGGGTCACAGAATGTGAGCTAGGCTATTGTTTCTGTTCTGCTCATCTCTGTGACTCAATACAGCTTAACCAGACGCTGTGCACTGGCATGGATTCAGTGCAGCCTAATCAGTGGCTGACGCAGTGCCCTGGCATGGACTCAGTGCAGCGTAATCAGTGGCTGACGCTGTGCCCTGGCATGGACTCAGTCCAGCATAACCAGTGGCTGAAGCTGCTGGCATGGATTCAGTCCAGCGTAATCAGTGGCTGACGCTGTGCCCTGGCATGGACTCAGTCCAGCATAACCAGTGGCTGAAGCTGCTGGCATGGATTCAGTCCAGCGTAATCAGTGGCTGACGCTGTGCCCTGGTATGGATTCAGTCCAGCATAACCAGTGGCTGAAGCTGTGCCCTGGCATGGATTCAGTCCAGCATAACCAGTGGCTGAAGCTGTGCCCTGGCATGGATTCAGTCCAGCATAACCAGTGGCTGACGCAGTGCCCTGGCATGGACTCAGTGCAGCGTAATCAATGGCTGACGCTGTGCCCTGGCATGGATTCAGTGCAGCGTAATATCAGTGGCTGACGCTGTGCACTGGCATGGATTCAGTCCAGCGTAATCAGTGGCTGACACAGTGCCCTGGCATGGATTCAGTCCAGCATAACCAGTGGCTGAAGCTGTGCCCTGCATGGACTCAGCGCAGCATTATCAGTGGCTGACGCTATTTACCGGACCTACAGTACCAGTCAAAAGTTTGGACACACCTAATCATTCCAGGGTTTTTCTTTATTTTTACTATTTTCTACATTGTATAATAATAGTGAAGACATCAAAGCTATGAACTAACACATATGGAATCATGTAGTAACCAAAGAAAAGTGTATGTATTTGAGATATGAGATTCTTCAAAGTATCCACCATTTGCCTTGACGACAGCTTTGCACACTCTTGGCATTCTCTGAACCAGCTTCATGAGGTAGTCACCTGGAATGCATTTCAATTAACAGGTGTGCCTTGTTAAAAGTTAATTTGTGGAATTTCTTTCCTTATTGCATTTGAGCCTATCAGTTGTGTTGTGACAAGGTAGGGGTGGTATACAAAAAATAGCCCTATTTGGTAAAATACCAAGTCCATATTATGGAAAGAACAGCTCAAATAAGCAAAGAGAAACAACAGTCCATCATTACTTTAAGACAGTCGCAAAAACCATCAAGCGCTACGATGAAACTCTCTCATGAGGACCGCCACAGAAATGGAAGACCCAGAGTTACCTCTGCTGCAAAGGATAAGTTCATTAGAGTTACCAGCCTCATAAATTGCAGCCCAAATAAATGCTTCACAGAATTCAAGTAACAGACACATCTCAACATTAACTGTTCAGAGGAGACTGCGTGAATCAGGCCTTCATGGTCGAATTTCTGCAAAGAAACCACTACTAAAGGACACCAATAAGAAGAGACTTGCTTGGCCCAAGAAACACAAGCAATGGACATTAGACCGGTGGAAATCTGTTCTTTGGTCTGATGAGTCCAAATGTTCGAGTTTTGGTTCTAACCGCTGTGTCTTTGTGAGACGCAGTGTAGGTGAATGGTTGATCTCTGCTTATGTGGTTCCCACCATGAAGCATGGAGGAAGAGGATGTGTGATGGTGTGGGGGTGCTTTGCTGGTGACACTGTCTGTGATTTATTTAGAATTCAAGGCGCACTTAATCAGCATGGCTACCACAGCATTCTGCAGTGATACACCATCTCATCTGGTTTGCCTTTAGTGGGACTATCATTTGTTTTTCAACAGGACAATGACTAGGGGTGGGTATCGTTAAGATTTTAACGGTATTACTACTCTTACCGATATTGCTTATCCATCCAGTACTTTAACGGTATTATCGATTATTTTTATTTTTTTTTACGAGAAAGAAAACGAAACAAATTAAGAACAGAATTAACATTGCTTTATTTTCTGAAATGTAATATGAATAAAATAAACAATTATTTACAGCAAAAGAAACAGCAATGTTTTGAACAAATCACTATTATAGACTAATGTTGTGATGATGGAAATGTAAAACAAATGAAATAACCAATATTTTTCTGCAAAAGAAAATACAGTGGTATAGAACAACATTTTCTGCAAAAGAAAATACAGTGGTATAGAGCAACATGGGTTGGGCCTGCAGGTAGACTGCAGAAGGACTAACAGTTCTTCGCAGTTCTTCTGGAGAAAGATCAACATATTTGCCTTCTCTGGCAGAAGTCGGGACCTCTCCTGGCTTATTGTGTCCCCTGCAGTCGAAAATACCCTCTTGCTAGGGGTGGAGGAGGATTGAGCACAGAGGTAGCTTGTTGCAATGTTTGTGAGGAGGGGCAGAGTAGCTCTCTTCTCCAACTTCTCCCACTACATCACAGGATCTTCAGCCATGGGGATGGGAGGCAGGCCTTTGTTGAGCTCCACCTCTAGGTCAACACGCTCACTGAGGGTGAGGGACTGGTCTTGACATCTGGTCTTGACATCAAGGATGAGTGAGTGTTGCGGAAGGCCTGAAACAACAACAAAAAACAACATACATTTAAATTACTGCACACTTAAATATTGAATTAAATTGTTAAATGTCGGAATTTCAAAATAATACTTTAATAGATTGAACTGGCTTCTTACCAAAGAACTTCTGCTTTTCCTTCAAGACTGTTTTGGACATCGAGGATCTCTTCAACCACATGACCACTGCTCTGATTCAGGCTGCCCATTTATCAATGGAAGTCATTTAGTAGATTTTCTGTGCTGCCAGATTCAATGTGTGTGCAAAGCATCCTATTTTTAAGATGTGTAGCCTCTTGATGGCAACATCCATATTAACAGCATTATCAACAGTCACAGCTACAATCTCTGTCTCAAACTCTTCCAGAATGTCTGAGATCTGCTCTGACACTACTTCGCCAGTTTGTGATTTTTACACTGCCCTGGTGTGGAGGACCTTCTGTTTTACACTGCCCTGGTGTGGAGGACCTTCTGTTTTACACTGCCCTGGTGTGGAGGACTTTCTGTTTTACACTGCCCTGGTGTGGAGGACCTTCTGTTTTACACTGCCCTGGCGTGGAGGACCTTCTGTTTTACACTGCCCTGGTGTGGAGGACCTTCTGTTTTACACTGCCCTGGTGTGGAGGACTTTCTGTTTTACACTGCCCTGGTGTGGAGGACCTTCTGTTTTACACTGCCCTGGTGTGGAGGACCTTCTGTTTTACACTGCCCTGGTGTGAAGGACCTTCTGTTTTACACTGCCCTGGTGTGGAGGACCTTCTGTTTTACACTGCCCTGGTGTGGAGGACCTTCTGTTTTACACTGCCCTGGTGTGGAGGACCTTCTGTTTTACACTGCCCTGGTGTGAAGGACCTTCTGTTTTACACTGCCCTGGTGTGGAGGACCTTCTGTTTTACACTGCCCTGGTGTGGAGGACCTTCTGTTTTACACTGCCCTGGTGTGGAGGACCTTCTGTTTTACACTGCCCTGGTGTGGAGGACCTTCTGTTTTACACTGCCCTGGTGTGGAGGACCTTCTGTTTTACACTTTCTGTTTTACACTGCCCTGGTGTGAAGGACCTTCTATTTTACACTGCCCTGGTGTGGAGGACCTTCTGTTTTACACTGCCCTGGCTTGTGTTGTGCACTGTAACAGTGAGGTAGTGGTCCTGACAGAGGCTGGTCCACCCGTCTGATGTGATGGCAGCTTTGGCACGTCCTTCAGCTCAGTGATCACATTGACCTTTTCTACACCACACCAGGTAGGAAGTAGTGATCACATTGACCTTTTCTACACCACACCAGGTAGGAAGCAGTGATCACATTGACCTTTTCTACACCACACCAGGTAGGAAGTAGTGATCACATTGACCTTTTCTACACCACACCAGGTAGGAAGTAGTGATCACATTGACCTTTTCTACACCACACCAGGTAGGAAGTAGTGATCACATTGACCTTTTCTACACCACACCAAGTAGGAAGTAGTGATCACATTGACCTTTTCTACACCACACCAGGTAGGAAGTAACTCCTGGAGGGAGGGGTATATTTGGGGTTGAGCTCCTTGCTCATCTCCCTACAGTGAAACAATTGTTTGTGTTGAATTATCATTATTGAATGTTTGTGTTGTTGTGTGTTGCATTGTGGAGTGATGGGATTAACATACAACCCTTTCACACTACTATTTCCTGAAAATGAATACAACTCTATATGTACTGACAGACTGTTACCTAAAGCCCTTGGACTCCACTGTTGCAAAGGGGTGTAGGCCTTTCACTATGAACTTGGTCACGGCTAGGTGCCTACCCGGCTACCCTCTCCTCAGTCATCCTCCCACTAGCTGCCAGCGTGAAGGGGCTTTGGGCTGGTCTTTGGCTTGGACCAGCTGTATTAGAGGGAGGAGTGGGTTGGTTCATTTTAGCTGCAACTTTAACAAAAAGTTGCAAAATCTTTAAATGGGTGATTGAATTTCTGAAATTTTGCCCTGGGGCCCGTTTAATACCGGGTTTCGGTACACATCCCTAACAATGACCCAACACACCTCCAGGCTGTGTAAGGGCTATTTGACCAAAAAGGAGAGTGATGGATTGCTTCATCAGATGACCTGGCCTCCACAATCACCCGACCTCAACCCAATTGAGATGGTTTGGGATGAGTTGGACCGCAGAGTGAAGGAAAAGCAGCCAACAAGTACTCAGCATATGACTGTTGGAAAAGCATTCCAGATGAAGCTGGTTGAGAGAATGACAATTGTGTGCAAAGCTGTCATTAAGGCAAAGACTGGATACTTTGATGAATCAAAAATATGACATATATTTTGATTTGTTTAAAACTTTTTTGGTTACTACATGACTCCATATGTGTTATTTCATATAGTTTTGATGTCGTCACTATTATTCTACAATGTAGAAAATAGTAAAAAAATAAAGAAAAACTCTTAAGTAGGTATCTCCAAACTTTGGACTGGTACTGTTTATGCATTGGGTGCGTAACCTGATTAGGGCGTCCACCCACGGTGCTCAGAATGACAGAAATCACATTTAGAATATGGTAATTCATATGAACAGAACATGAAAGTCGAGGATGCAACGATGTGCAGTCCTTACCAAATTCTGATGTGCACTTTGAACTTAGAATAATTGTCTACATTTACTTTTCCTCAGCCCACAAGACAAGTAACAAACAGCAAAATCACTAGACTATGTCAACTATAGTATAAAAGTTTACGCTAACTATTCTACTGGTCAGCTTGTCGAGAAAGAAATAGGTTATTCCACACACTCTGGGCCAGTTGTGGGACGATAGATCCCAAATTCATACAACCAGTAGGCCTAGGCTAAATAAAAAAACGTTAAAAAGCAATAAGTCTGATGCAACAGATCAGAACGTTTAGTTTATAATGTTGATAAACTATTATTTCTTCACATTATAAGCAAAGCAACGCACACAGGGTAGGAAGCTACGTGTGAATGTTCATTATGAAATTAGCGGGAAAACAATGTTGGCAAAAGCGCATCCCATATGCGAGCGGTTTCATGTGACAGAGATGAAAGTATCTGTTAGAAATGTAGAAAGAGTGGAGATCTAATAGGCTACTTTGAAGCAAGGTAAGACATGCCTCATCCTATGTATTAAAACATTCAGGTTTCAAACAATTAAATATATGTTTTCAAAATGCGTACTGCCTCCAGCTCGTTGCAAAGTGGTGTGTGACGCCCTGTTGCCATTTGATGCTGCGTTCAAAACAACTGGACTTCCGACTTCAGTGCATTCAAGACAACTGGAAACTGTGAAAAAAACAAAACAGCTCCGACTGGGAAAAACAGTTTTGAACGGTCATCCAACTCGGGCCTCTTTCTAGAGCTCCGACTTTCCGACCTGAAGATCACTGACGTCATGATTTAACCTCGTATTTTCAGAGTTCCCAGTTGTCGTGAAAGCACCACAAGATGCTGTAGCAGCAGCTCTCAACTGTCTGATAGATTTTCCATTCAAAGGATCTGTATCTATATGCTGTACAAATGATAAGATACATAACAAAACATACTGTACACACACGACAATTTCATTCCATTAAATTATGCAAATTAACCTCCTATAGACCGATAAACATGACCAGTCAAATCTATTTTCATCGACTGGTATTTCCAACAATGAATAGAATAAAAAGCAATGGGTTTGTTTCTTCTTCTCCAGGACAATGGGCACGGTGGCAATTTTATTTATCAGCTATTACCAGCCAACGTAAACTCTGACACACACACGTTTATAGTCTAATACGGCCAGTCCATGGGAAATATGGGTAACAGTGGACAGTAAACATGGCCATGAAGCTTGCAGCCTCTCTAGTGAGCAGGCGATGCCCGTCATGATAACAATGAACTCTAAAATGTGACCACACTGCTCCCGTTGCAAAATAAATGTACACAAACTCAGCAAAAAAAGAAAACGTCCTCTCACTGTCAACTGCGTTTATTTTCAGCAAACTTAACATGTGTAAATATTTGTATGAACACAACAACATTCAACAACTGAGACATAAACTGAACAAGTTCCACAGACGTGACAAACAGAAATGGAATAATATGTCCCTGAACAAAGGGGGGGTCAAAATCAAAATAACAGTCAGTATCTGGTGTGGCCACCAGCTGCATTAACTACTGCAGTGCATCTCCTCCTCATGGACTGTACCAGATTTGCCACTTCTTGCTGTGAGATGTTACCCCACTCTTCCACCAAGGCACCTGCAAGTTCCCAGACATTTCTGGGGGGAATGGCCCTAGCCCTCACCCTCCTATCCAACAGGTCCCAGGCGTGCTCAATGGGATTGAGATCCGGGCTCTTCGCTGGCCATGGCAGAACACTGACATTCCTGACTTGCAGGAAATCACACACAGAACGAGCAGTATGGCTGGTGGCATTGTCATGCTGGAGGGTCATGTCAGGATGAGCCTGCAGGAAGGGTACCACATGAGGGAGGAGGATGTCTTCCCTGTAACGCACAGCATTGAGATTGCCTGCAATGACAACAAGCTCAGTCCGATGATGCTGTGAAACACCGCCCCAGACATGATGGACCCTCCACCTCCAAATCGATCCTGCTTCAGAGTACAGGCCCCAGTGTAATGCTCATTCCTTCGACGATAAACGCGAATCCGACCATCACCCCATGTGAGACAAAACCGCAACTCGTCAGTGAAGAGCACTTTTTGCCTGTCCTGTCTGGTCCAGCGACGGTGGGTTTGTGCCCATAGGCGACGTTACAACAGGCCTACAAGCCCTCAATCCAGCCTCTCTCAGCCTATTGCGGAGTCTGAGCACTGATGGTGGGATTGTGCGTTCCTGTTGTAACTCGGGCAGTTGTTGTTGCCATCCTGTAACTGTCCCGCAGGTGTGATGTTCGGATGTACCGATCCTGTGCAGGTGTTGTTACATGTGGTCTGCCACTGCGAGGTCAATCAGCTGTCCGTCCTGTCTCCCTGTAGCGCTGTCTCACAGTACGGACATTGCAATTTAATGCCCTGGCCACATCTGCAGTCCTCATGCCTCCTTGCAGCATGCCTAAGGCACGTTCAGGCAGATGAGCAAGGGACCCTGGGCATCTTTCTTTTGGTGTTTTTCCAGAGTCAGTAGAAAAGCCTCTTTAGTGTCCTAAGTTTTCAGAACTGTGACCTTAATTGCCTACCGTCTGTAAGCTGTTAGTGTCTTAATGACCGTTCCACAGGTGCTAGTTCATTAATTGTTTATGGTTTATTGAACAAGCATGGGAAACAGTGTATAAACCCTTTACAATGAAGATCTGTGAAGTTATTTGGATTTTTACGAATTATCTTTTAAGAACAGGGTCCTGAAAAGGGACCACTTATTTTTGTGCTGAGTTTACATGTTATTCAATCATTGCACCCACACTGCTCCCGCGGGTCAACGAGCGTCTGTATAGCTGGGCATCAAAATAGAACTTGTCTCTATTTGTAATGCTTGACGTGCTGCAAGTCCCGCCTCTCCCATCTCCTCATTGGTTTTTAGGAGCATATACCCACGTGGGTGATTGAAAGATGAACTGAGGTCCACACTCCAGTCCAGTTGGTAGTGGTAATGCACCTTAAAGTTGGTTTCCAACTGCCGTAAATTCCAAAGAAGCAGAAGAAGAAGAAGCCTGAAGGAGGAGCGATTACTAGAAACTAACTTGGTTTACCATTTATCTATGGACTAATTGTCGAGTAGAGGACCTTGTGCATTTCAGGTAAAATAACAACCCACTATTTATATCCCAGGACAAATTAGCTCGCATCAGCAAGCTAGCTAGCTAAATTGCCATAAATGTTTAAAGCTTTTCGACCTGTCCCCAAATTAATATCGTTTTTTTTTTCAGAGTTCATTTTGATATTTCAAACTGTGTGTCCTGATCGTGTCTGGTGCGGGTGGAGAAAATCACCATGCGCACGATGGTGCGAGCGGTCTGGTCAGCATGTAAGGATGGATGCAATAAGACTAGACACACAGCCTGCCTACCTGCCCGGCCTGGACCCCAAGGAGAATAGGAGGCCAGATGGCACCAGTGCTGGTGAAGATCCTAGAGGTGCCATTCTGCTGTGGTTGGTTAGAGAGCCACAACACACCCACTAACACTGGCTTGTAGGTTACTACTCCGCCTTGTTTATAGCTCAGCTACAGATCCCCTAGGTACAGATCTAGGATCAGATTCCCTTCCCACAATCCTGTGCATGTGTCTAATAAAATCATCTATACTAACCTTAACCATAAGTTGGGAAAATGCTAAACTGACCCAAGATCAGTGTCTAGGAGCAACTTCAGCCTGCTGTGATTATATCTAGCCAGGTCTATTTAGAACCCCACTATAAAGATCTGCAGTAGGGGGAAACAGCGCCACCGGCCGCTCCACCACCTTTCTTGCTGACGAGCGTCGAACAGTATACATTGTTCACTTCTATCGGTTGTGCAATGATGTCGGGGGGGGGTCTTGGTTGTTTGCAATAACTTTTGTTTTTGTAATATCCCAAACGGACGTGGCTGTTTCACTATGAAGGATTCCAGCTTTAACCTAGTCCAGTTTTCATAAATACCCCTCTAACGCCCCTGCATAAACATCTCATTCATCATCCAGGGCTGCTGAAGTGACAATAGATTCCACAGGGAATCCCCCAACCTCCCCCTATCCAACACTTACAATACATCATTGTAGAAGGCTCCAGCCGGCCGACACCCAGGCCCTGACCTTGTGAGGGTAGAGTCTACGCATCAGTGGGGGGGGGCGGGCGCGGGATGTGTGTGTGTGTGTGGGCGGACGGACGGTGGTAGGGGGGCTAGGTCACTGCTCTAGCAGCCTGAGGGGGCTCTCTGCTGGCCCGGCTCAAACCACAGCCCAGTCATAGCCTGAATCCTAAATGGCACCTTATTCCCTACTGTGTCAAAAGTAGTGCCATTTGGGAATAAGTTGCCATTTGTGAGGATGGTCACACAGAACCATGATTAACTATGAGGTCATTTCCTCCCATTGTAAGACATTCCGGCACTTTCTACACTGACTCTATTGGAGCGAAAGGCGATATAAATCCAGTGAAGAATATAGAAGAGCTAAACCAAGCCAACCCTCACATACTGGGTTCAAATTCCAAACATGTTACCCTGAGACTACAAAGAACCAGAACAATGGTTACTGGCAGGTTTTACACAGCGATTATGTGACACTACTGGTTGAATCAGCAGTCTATTGGAGAAGACAGTGATTCTATTTTTGGAGTTTTATCAACTAGTTCAGAGGCCAATGCAACATGACTAACTAAAATAAACTGACATAACAGAACATATCTATATTATAACAGGAAACATTACTGTGGAGAAGTGGTCTGTTGAATATAGCAGGGCATTCCATCTTAGCAAATGTCTACTAAGTACCAACTAACACCATAGTCAACATTGCCTTAACCCTAACCTTTAACCTTTTTTAAAAATCAACCAAAAAACATTAGCTCTAGCCTCAAGGAATAAATGACCTAAATAATTTGAATATTACAGTACAATATGATATTAAAATGGTTAATTTCCCTTCAACACTATCAAAGTCTTCAAAGTAAATCCATAAATAGAACAGATGAATATACATGTTTGAGTAATGATGATACTAAACACGAATCTGCACAGTGCACCCGGCGGGAGGCAACAACACAGCACTCGGCGGGAGGCAACAACACAGCACCTGGCGGGAGGCAACAACACAGCACTCGGCGGGAGGCAACAACACAGCACTCGGCGGGAGGCAACAACACAGCACTCGGCGGGAGGCAACAACACAGCACTCGGCGGGAGGCAACAACACAGCACCAGGCGAGAGGCAACCAACACAGCACCCAGCGAGAGGTAACAACACAGTACCCGGCGAGAGGCTTCAACACAGCCCCCGGCGGGAAGCAACAACACAGCACCAGGCGAGAGGCAACCAACACAGCACCCAGCGAGAGGTAACAACACAGCACCCAGCGAGAGGTAACAACACAGCACCCGGCGGGAGGTAACAACACAGCACCCGGCGAGAGGTAACAACACAGCACCCGGCGGGAGGTAACAACACAGCACCCGGCGGGAGGTAACAACACAGCACCCGGCGGGAGGCAACAACACAGCACCCGGCGAGAGGTAACAACACAGCACCCGGCGAGAGGCAACAACACAGCACCCGGCGGGAGGCAACAACACAGCACCCGGCGGGAGGCAACAACACAGCACCCGGCGAGAGGCTTCAACACAGCACCCGGCGAGAGGCTTCAACACAGCACCAGGCGAGAGGCAACAACACAGCAACCGGCGAGAGGCTTCAACACAGCACCCGGCGAGAGGCAACAACACAGCACCCGGCGAGAGGCTTCAACACAGCGTAGGTGGTATGACTCCCTGGTACAACTATAACTATCTCAAGACAGCTTTACAGTAACTGATCATGTCCTGTCAGAGGAACAGACACGCTGACATGCCTTACCAAACCAATCTGGTAAATTGGTCTACAGCCTAATTTCAAGGCAATGTAAGGCATGGCCCTATAGAGCCCCACAGTGGAGGTGATGAAAGTCACCTTGTCCTAGAGAGCTTTACACGGTTATCAAAATGCAACGCCAGGGTAAGCCTACACGAAACACAGACCTTATTTTAAGTGTTTCTAAAATCCTCTATGGGGAAAAAATGAATGGTAGAAAAATAATTTTCCTGTTTGACCTCCAGGTTTTATGGGTATTATGACTCATACTGTGGTACTCTATTGGATCACACATCATAAATGATCAGAGTGTTGGTGGTATGGATAGGAGACTGGATACCTCATTTTGTTGCAGTATTTTCCTCAGACATCTTCTTGCACAGACAGAAAACACACCTATGAGAGAACACGTCAGCCAATAAAACTCCAGACACCCACAGTCTCCATCCAGGTTTCTCAATACACCCCCTCTACATGTAAACCCAGACGCATTTGTCACTTGACCTGTTTGGTTCTTCAGGTGCTATTCATCTTTCAGTGTTCAACATATGCTGAGCCAAACCCTAAATGAAGATACTGTATGTTCAGTATTCCATCAGCAAGCAGCACTCTAACACACCATGACACAGACAGGCCAGCACCAATCATCCAATTACTGAGACCATTTCTTAATCCTACACAACAGTGTGCCGGGCCGGAAACCTGATTTATTGGCTAAATAAAAAGGTGCTCTCTTCGGGACAATATATATATATATATATATCACAGGGTTAAAGATATTAACTGGGAGATTCTGACACTGGGGGTGTGTGTGAGAGAGAAAGATGAAAAGAGAGACAAGAGAGAGTGAGCTAAAGGGGCCTCCAGTAACAGACCATAAATTGTTGACATTAAAAGCAGGACAGTACGGCGGTCAGATATGACTGAGCTGCCTTATGTTCCCTCACACCTGCTGGAATTTCATAGACAGAAGCCGCACTGCATCGCGTACCATACGCTCTGCCACCGTATGACTTTCATCTCCCCTAGATGCCACCGTATGACTTTCATCTCCCCTAGATGCCACCGTATGACTTTCATCTCCCCTAGATGCTCACTGCTTAGCCAACAGAAAGAAATGTCTGTACAGCTCCAACTGTGGAATGGGGGGAGAAGATGCAGAGGAAATAGAAACAGGCTTCCTGTGAAACAGATTTAAGTGTGATTGTGAACACGTCTAAGAAATGCACGTCGGCCTATAACCAGGAGAGGATTTGTTGTCCAATTACAAACCTTTTAGAGCCACGGAGTAAAGATGGGCATTTTCCAATTATTTACTCACATGATTATTATTTTTTTTTAGCTATTGGAATGAAAACAAAATACATTTTTAGAACACAAGGGCAAGGCCCGCACTGGAAAAAATATTGCCCATTTATCTGCAGTACCAGACAAAAATTTGGACACACCTACTCATTCAAGGGTTTTTCTTTATTTTTACTATTTTCTACATTGTAGAATAATAGTGAAGACATCAAAAATATGAATAACATATGAAATCATGTAGCAACCAAAAAAGTGTTAGTCAGGTGATTGTGGAGGCCAGGTCATCTGATTCAGTACTCCATCCTTCTCCTTCTTGTTCAAATAGCCCTTACACAGCCTGTGTTTTAGGTCATTGTCCTGTTGAAAAACAAATGATAGTCCCACTAAAAACACAAACCAGATGGGATGGCATATTGCTGCAGAATGTTGTTGTAGCCATGCTGGTTAAGTGTGCCTTGAATTCTAAATAAATCACTGACAGTGTCACCAACAAAGCACCCCCACACCATCACACCTCCTCCTCCATGCTTTACGGTGGGAACCACTCATGCGGAGATCATCTGTTCACCTACTCTAACCTAAAATCTAAAATTTGGACTCACCAGACCAAAGGACAGATTCCCACTGGTCTAATGTCCATTGCTTGTGTATTTGGCCCAAACAAGTCTCTTTTTCTTATTGGTGTCCTTTAGTAGTGGTTTCTTTGCAGCAATTCGACCATGAAGGCCTGATTCACACAGTCTCTTCTGAACAGTTGATGTTGAGATGCGTCTATGACTTGAACTCTGTGAGGTGCAGTCTGAGGTGAAGTTAATTGCCAATTTCTGAGGCTGGTAACTCTAATGAACTTATCCTCTGCAGCAGAGGAAACTCTGGGTCTTCCTTTCCTGTGCCGGTCCTCATGAGAGACAGTTTCATCATAGCACTTAATGGTTTTTGCGACTGCACTTGAAGAAACTTTCAAAGTTCTTGACATTTTCCCCATTGACTGACCTTCATGTCTTAAAGTAATGATGGACTGTCGTTTCTCTTTGCTTATTTGAGCTGTTCTTGCCATAATATGGACTTGGTCTTTTACCAAATAGGGCTATCTTCTGTATACCACCCCTACCTTGTCACAACACAACTGATTGGCTGAAATGCATTAAGAATGAAAGTGTGCAATACTTTTTGGGTTACTACATGATTCCATATGTGTTAGTTCATAGCTTTGATGTCTTCACTATTATTATACAATGTAGAAAATTGTAAAAATAAAGAAAAACCCTGGAATGAGTAGGTGTGTCCAAACGTTTGACTGGTACTGTATATGTCAACAGTTCCCAACAATGTCTTATTTATCGTAACCATTACAGATAAATCTTAATTGCCTCATATATTCAGTCAATAAAAACACTTGCCATTTAAGGTTAATTTATTGAAACCGTAATATCAACTGGTTATATTATATCATGGAACACAACCTGTAATATCAACTGGTTATATTATATCATGGAACACAATCTGTAATGTCAACTGGATATATTATATCATGGAACACAATCTGTAATATCAACTGGATATATTATATCATGGAACACAACCTGTAATATCAACTGGTTATATTATATCATGGAACACAACCTGTAATATCAACTGGTTATATTATATCATGGAACACAACCTGTAATATCAACTGGTTATATTTTATCATGGAACACAACCTGTAATATCAACTGGTTATATTATATCATGGAACACAATCTGTAATGTCAACTGGATATATTATATCATGGAACACAATCTGTAATATCAACTGGTAATATTATATCATGGAACACAATCTGTAATGTCAACTGGATATATTATATCATGGAACACAATCTGTAATATCAACTGGTAATATTATATCATGGAACACAATCTGTAATATCAACTGGTTATATTATATCATGGAACACAACCTGTAATATCAACTGGTTATATTTTATCATGGAACACAACCTGCACCATCAACTGGATATATTATATCGCTTGTGTATCCCATCAGTTAAAGACATTCTTTTTATAAGAATTCATTTCTGTAGGCCTAAAGGGAGCTTGTGTGCGAACTTAGTACACGTGTGTGGAGGGAGCGGTCGGAACGCTGAGGGGAAATGGAATTTAGGGAGAATAACTGTGTGATACTTGCCTTGGTTTCTTTTTTGTCGTGCCCTGCAAATGCACACGTACAAATGGGACACTAGTCAAAGCAAATAAACATGGTCTTCAAGACTAAATATTATTATTGTTTATTTATTTTTAGGGGGGGGGGGGGGTTGACGTCCGATTATTCATACCCATCCCTACCGCTGGGCTATAAGGGCATGTTACATTGTACAAATCAGCTACAGCGCTGGCGCCTGACAGATATAAAGGAGTTGTGATAAACGTAAGGCGGACCAGGCAGCCTCTCGAGCATTCATTTATATTGACCTTTAAAGATCAAGATAAGTCACAAATGGCACCGTATTCCCTTTAGCCATATGGGCCCTGGTTAAACGTAGTACACTGTATTGGGAACAGGAAGCCATTTGGGACACACCCAGGCTGTTTGAAGCCTCACTAAAGGATCCATCTCGTGACTAAGCATAACTGTAGCTAGGCTAATGTTTCCATTTGAACGTGTTCTAGTATATTACCTTAATCGGAATAGCTAGTATGGCTCTCTCAAATCACGGTTATACCTCGGGATCAAAATGATGTGACCGTAAAGATCTCGATTTGTGTGTGACTATGTCATGGCAACAAGAGGGATTTGTAGTTGATGTCGAGGCTTCCCAGATCATTCAAATCTGCCTACAAAAATACTACTTTGATCTACTCTAGAAAAACACATAAGTGCCATCAAATCTTGAAAAAACTGAACTTGTTTATTACAGTGTTTCTGCCACGTAAAATACATCTGGAACAATTACTTTTCTTCTGAAAACAAAACGAATAGCTTAATGAATAGAACAATCTGACAACCCCATAGTAGTATAATGTATCTATTTACCTAGTCGGTTTGTTCTATGCTAGCCTCTCTAGTACATGTGGGACGAACTCGTCCCACCTACGTAACAGCCACTGAAATCCAGTGGCGCGATTTTTGAATCGTTAGAAATGCTATAACTTCAATTTCTCAAACATATGACTATTTCACAGCTATTTAAAGACAAGAATCTCGTTAATCTAACCCCACTGTCCGATTTCAAAAAGGCTTTACAACAAAAGCAAAACATTAGATTATGTCAGCAGAGTACCCAGCCAGAAATAATCACACAGCCATTTTTCAAGCTAGCATATCATGTCACATAAACCCAAACCACAGCTAAATGCAGCACTAACCTTTTATAATCTTCATCAGATGACACACCTAGGACATTGTGTTATACAATACATGCATGTCTGTTCAATCAAGTTCATATTTATATCAAAAACCAGCTTTTTACATTAGCATGTGACGTTCAGAAAAAGCATAACCACCGCAAACTTCCGGTGAATTTACTAACAGTTTGCTAAATTACTCACGATAAACGTTCACAAAAAGCATAACAATTATTTTAAGAATTATAGATACATTACCCCTCTATGCACTCGATATGTCCGATTTTAAAATAGCTTTTCGGATGAAGCACATTTTGCAATAATCTAAGTACATAGCCCGGCATTACAGGGCTAGCTATTTAGATACCCACCCAGGTCAGCATCCACCAAAATCACATTTCCTATAAGAAAGATGTTCTTACCTTGCTTGTTCTTCATCAGAATACACTGCCAGGACTTCTACTTCAATAACAAATGTTGGTTTGGTCCCAAATAATCCATCGTTATGTTCCAACAGCGACGTTTTGTTCGTGAGTTCTAGAATGCTTTTTCGCGGTGTCGCGCATGGCGCATTGGCGTGTCAAAAATGTCTAAATATTCCATTACCGTACTTCGAAGCATGTCAACCGCTGTTTAAAACCAATTTTTATGCCATTTATGTCATAGAGAAGTGTTAATATTCCGACCGGGAGTATGCATTGAGCCTAAACAGCCGAATAAAATTTCTCCTCAGAAGCGACTCATGCACGCGCATCATTGAAAGGTCCTCCGAGCATCCACTTACAAAAGGCGATAATATATTTCAACCTGAGGTTCCCTCGTAAACCTTCAGTTATTTCGCGGGCTCTGAGAGCCTATTGGAGCCCTGGGAATTGTCACGTTACAGCTAAGATCCTTACTTTTCAATAAAAAGAGGTAAGACGCACGACTCCTTGTCAGACAGGGTACTTCCTGCTTGAAGCCTTGTCAGGTTTTTGCCTGCCATAGGAGTTCTGTTATACTCACAGACACCATTCAAACAGTTTTAGAAAATTCAGAGTGTTTTCTATCCAAACCTGAACAATAATATGCATATTCTAGCTTCTGAGTTGGTGTAGGAGGCCGTTAAAAATGGGAACATATTTTTTCCAAAATTCTCAATACTGCCCCCTATACCAAACAGGCTAGAGAAATATTCCTCGAGGCACTTACGAGTGACATAGGGGAAGGAATTCCCAGAATCGAATATAGGCTGCAAAAGTTGGCTACATTTACTTAGTAGGCTACTCAAACGTTTACCAACCGGTTTATACTTTATATGGCCTGCTTATGGTATAATAAACAAAAGCCTGAATTAATGGAATAACTAACTGATAACTAACAGAAATGTCCAAAACAAATAGGTCTACCTGCTTGCACTTAGTGCAGGTTGTGTGTCCATCTACCAAGTTGTTCTTCCAAACTGGTGCCTTACCTTGCGCTGCACCCGTTTCCACGATGGTGTTGTAACCTATTCCCTCATCGTAATCTCCCTTTTTATTTATCCGGTTAAGCCTACATTAGCCATTGTTGCGTAAACTAGGCTATTCTGGGAAAGTAAACTTTGTAACGTGACGTTTTCTCACGTGGGGAGAGGGAACAAACTCATCTTGTGGAGAAACGAGGACGTTTTATCGCCATATAAATAAGGGACAGTTCCCGGCACCACACACTCTCAATGCGTGGCTGGTAGCCTTATGTCTGCCATGCCGCTAACAGAATGGAATTCACAACACAACAAGTTCCTTGGTATTTAAAAAGTGCATTATCTGGATTTAAAAATGTTTTTCCGACCCGCCAGCTGTTTTTTTGTTGTTGCAGCTCACCCATGGGTAGCTGACCTGATGCAGTTATGACTAGCCCAATGGGGTTAAATGCAGATAGGCAACCCCATGCTTCAACCTATGTATTTATAGCCACTGTGCTGCATCGTTTGGCTACAGGTGATATTGCTTATTGCTAATAGCATACCTGATAATATGGACCATGCATAGGCTAATATATATATATATATGTTCAAATCATTTTAACAAATAATTTTACCAATATGTTATATGGCTAATTTCTGCACAATTTTATCTATGACCTTTTCCCCCACTGCTACAAATTTTTCCAGAGCAAACACTGGTTTATTTCTTTACCCTCACGTCAAATCTCCAAAATGCATAGAATAGCAGTAGTTTAGATCCTGTGGAGTGGAGGAAATGCTGGTCTATTATGACAAAGTGTGTCGAGAGACCTACAATATACTAGAGACCTACAGGACACCACAGAGGCCTACAGGACACCACAGAGGCCTACAGGACACCACAGAGGCCTACAGGACACCACAGAGGCCTACAGGACACCACAGAGACCTACAGGATACCACAGAGACCTACAGGATACCACAGAGACCTACAGGATACCACAGAGACCGATAATATACTACAGAGACCTACAGGATACCACAGAGACCTACAGGATACCACAGAGACCGATAATATACTACAGAGACCTACAGGATACCACAGAGACCTACAGGACACCACAGAGGCCTACAGGACACCACAGAGACCTACAGGACACCACAGAGACCTACAGGACACCACAGAGACCTACAGGATACCACAGAGACCTACAGGATACCACAGAGACCTACAGGATACCACAGAGACCTACAGGACACCACAGAGACCTACAGGATACCACAGAGACCTACAGGATACCACAGAGACCTACAGGATACCACAGAGACCTACAGGATACTACAGAGACCTACTCGTACGCATTCATTCAAACAGCACTTTACTGCGTTTGTGAGCAGCTCTTAGCAATGCTTGAAGCACAGCTCTGTTTATGACTTCAAGCCTAACAACTCCCGAGATTAGGCTGGCAATACTAAAGTGCCTATAAGAACATCCAATAGTCAAAGGTATATGAAATACAAATGGTATAGAGATAAATAGTCGACGCATCATAATTCCTATAATAACCACAACCTAAAATGTTTAACTGGGAATATTAAAGAACTGGGAATATTGAAGACTCATGTTAAAAGGAACCACCAGCTTTCATATGTTCTCATGTTCTGAGCAAGGAACTTAAACGTTAGCTTTCTTACATGGCACATATTGCACTTTTACTTTCTTCTCCAACACTGTTTTTGCATTATTTAAACCAAATAGAACATGTTTCATTATTTATTTGAGACAAAGTTAAAGTAAAAGGGTTCATTGTTCATTCAGTATCGTTGTAATTGTCATTATTACAAATATATATAAAAATCGTCCGATTAATTTGTTTCAGTTTTTTTTATAATGACAATTACAACAATACCAATAATCGGTATCAGTATCGGCGTTGACAAATCATAATCGGTCGACTTCTAGTCCATTCTAAATCAAAACTAATTTCACACATATATTATTTAATATATGTAAAGGGGGGCTCCCGAGTGGCACAGTGGTCTAAGGCACTGCATCTCAGTGCAAGAGGCTTCACTACAGTCCCTGGTTCGAAATCCAGGCTGCATCACATCCGGCCGTGATCGGGAGTCCCATAGGGCGGCGCACAATTGGCCCAGCATCGTCCGGGTTTGGCCGTCATTGTAAATAATAATTTGTTCTTAACTGACTTGCCTAGTTAAATAAATGTAATCAAGAATAGTCTGATGGGTGACAATATTATCACTTGTGAACGATTGCAAGAAACATTGCATGCCCTTTTTCAAATCATAGTCACACACCTCATGTAGCCTAGCCCATAGGCCTATATGTTTGGTTTGTATCACAACTAAAGTGGCCAAATAATTTCTTCATTTTAAGCACATGAATCCACTTTACAAGGGGTATAGAGCCTAACTGGCATACATAAGCAGCGTGTGAGTTTCATGTTTGGGGAAGATCATTTTCACCATAAAAATGCACCTTTATAATAAAGCATTACATGCATAATTGCATTTGCGGTCACTTTTGAGAACAGTATTTTCCCGCTAATTGATTGCATTTTGGAACATTCGTTCTAATAGGTCTACTGCAGTGTGCACATTGCTGCGCTTATAATGTGAAGAAATAGCCTAATAGTTTATCAACATTAAGCTAAACGTTCTGATCTGTTGCATCAGCCTCATTGTTTTTAAAAATGTTTTTGTTGATGCTAGTGGTTGTATTCATTTGGGATCTATCACATCCCACAACTGTCCCAGAGTATGTTTGGAATATTCCTTTCTCGCCCAGAAGGACAACTTGACCAATAGAATAGATCAACTTTTGTACTATGGGGGATAGTAGATTGACATAGGCTAGTGTTTTTGCTGTTCGTTAGGCCTACTCATCTTGTTGGCCGATGAAATATGGACATTTCTAACATCTTCAATATGCGCCTCGGAATTCAATAAGAAGGACGCACGCAGTTGCATCCCTGATGTGTCTGTCTTCACTTGTAGCCTACTTCAGAGCTGAGATGCCTGTGAGAAGGACCCGATCACATGACGGGCATTAGCTAATAAGAATTGAGATATCTGAGAGAGCCATGTGAGAGCTGCTTTGGAGCACAGCAATTGGCAACCGGGAGAAGGAAATTCGAATTATTATATTCAGCCGAAGGGCACAACGGCCACAAGGCATGGATTTTTTTAGAGGGCATTAAGGCCACACAAGAGGGATGCCGCCAGGGAAATTCGAGGTATTATCAAGTCCTTGTCAAATTGTGAATGAGAGACTGATGAAGTGTGTACAGCCTGCGCAAGGAGCAGAGCTCATGCTTTTCATGCAACTTTTTTTCAAATCAGTCGCATCATGCAGCCTTAGAATGTATTAAAAATCAAAACATATAGCCCAACGTTTGTAGAACAACTAAAGTTGCATAAATAACTCTAAATTAAGCATATAGGAGGAACTGTTTCTTTGTTAAACACTCAACACAGAATAGACGCATGTGCGAACTCCCTCTGTAATCATTTGGAGAAAATATCCTTTCTATTTTAATTCAGCTATGTTCAATTGTATTCTTAATACTATAAAATAATGCTACGGAATTCTAAGCAAATCTTGTCTGTTAAAGGACTAGTAGTAGCCCACAGCCATATGGCATAGTCAGATCAGGGCCTAACATAAGGACAACTTAGAGTAAGCTATTCTGTTCTTCTGAAATAGACTAAATTTTCTTAATATCATGTTTCTTTAGACCAGTATAAAATAAATAATGGATTTATTGTGATGGTGTAGGCTTTATTAAATGGATTTATTAGTCTTTTTAAAATGTAGACGTCCCAAAGGTCTGCACCAGTGGGTTGTAGGCTATGCATGGAAGCCAAGAGATGTTAAATGTGTGTATGTTAATTAACGGTCAATACCATGAGAATGGCAGTTTTTGCTTAACAATCACCGGCAGACAAAATACCATGACCGTCAAAGCCTTACCCAGGGATACACTCTCCACTGATCAAGACATCATGACAGTGAGACTCCCCCCTGATCCAGACAGACAGCATGACAGTGAGACTCCCTCCTGATCCAGACAGACAGACATCATGACAGTCAGCCTCACCCTCGATGCAGACAGTATTACAGTCAGACTCACCCCTAAACCAAGCAGACAGGCAGCATGACATTGAGACTCACCCCTGAACTAGAGAGACAGCATGACAGTGAGACTAACCCCTGATCCAGACAGACAGACAGACAGACAGACAGACAGACAGACAGACAGACAGACAGACAGACAGACAGACAGACAGACAGACAGACAGACAGACAGACAGAATGACAGTGAGACTCTCCCCTGATCCAGACAGACAGGCAGCATGACAGTGAGACTCACCCCTGATCCAGACAGACAGACAGCATGACAGTGAGACTCACCCCTGAACTAGAGAGACAGCATGACAGTGAGACTCACCCCTGATCCAGACAGGCAGGTAGCATGACAGTGAGACTCACCCCTGATCCAGACAGGCAGGTAGCATGACAGTGAAACTCATCCCTGATCCAGACAGCATTACAGTCAGACTCACCCCTACACCAGGCAGAAAGGCAGCATGACAGTGAGACTCACCCCTGATCCAGACAGCATTACAGTCAGACTCACCCCTAAACCAGGCAGAAAGGCAGCATGACAGTGAGACTAACCCCTGATCCAGACAGACAGAATGACAGTGAGACTCTCCCCTGATCCAGACAGACAGGCAGCATGACAGTGAGACTAACCCCTGATCCAGACAGGCAGGCAGCATGACAGTGAAACTCACCCCTGATCCAGACAGCATTACAGTCAGACTCACCCCTAAACCAGGCAGACAGGCAGCATGACAGTGAGACTCACCCCTGATCCAGACAGGCAGACAGCATGACAGTGAGACTCACCCCTGATCCAGACAGGCAGACAGCATGACAGTGAGGCTGGGGCTGGGTGGTCCTTGCCTTCCAGTGGAACAGAAGTTCTGAGAAGCCAGCCAGGCAGCTAGCTAAAGATAGACTGATTCTGGACACATACAGTACAGGTTTCAAGTATCCTCTGGGTTTCTGACTGACCACCTGAGCCTTCCTGTATGGCCTTTCACTGTCTCAAATAGCCTATACACTGACTGTGGGTGAGCTGTACTATACAGTACAACCCATCCCCAACTAGGCTAAGCAATGACTATTTTCTTTCCACTACAGCCGGAAGACACTTTGCAATGGTCTTCCGTGTTAAAAAACAGATGTGCCTATATACTATAAGCTTTCTCTGGTTGTGCCTCCTGTAAATGTAAAAAACAGATCTGACTGCCTACTGTAGCTTGTTTTCTATTTACCTTTAGAGGGAGTTGATCTACTGCTGCATTTGTGACCGCTAAAGAAAGCAACGAGAAATGCTAGCGGGGGTATATCTCTCATCACCAGTTACCCAGGCTCCTCTGTGGTCCCTGAGGTGCTCTGGATGGAAGAGAATGGCTGGCAGTCTGCTTGCTTTGTTTGTTCTCCTCTTCCGGTCCTTCATCCTGCCTGCTAAAGCCACTGCAGGCCAGGCTGGGGGAGTGTCCACCGGCGCAGTGGTTCCCAACTCCAGTCCCCCAGTACCTCCAACGGCACACATTTTTGTCGTATCCCTGGACAAGCACACCACAGCTAAATATCTTCTTATACAATTTCAGGTATTATCTCCCTGTTAAACTAGTACCTCCGTGTTTTTAAAAAAATCATGTTTTTCTCCCCACTGAACATGACCAGCCTCCACAGCCCTCCACTCCCAGTCCCCATAAGGCTATGGTCATAGTAGTGCCCTATGTAAGGAATAGGGTTCCATTCAGACAGCCAGAGAGAGAACACTGGGACCTTTAGCTTGAGACTTAACATAGTCAGCCCATAGAGTGTAGGGCAGTGTAGACTACTGTAGTAGTTGGGTTGACTTTAGGTCCTCCACCTACATTTGCTGCATTTTTAGCCCCTTTCAAAAGAACCCAGTCATGGAAAAGGACCTGGAGGTAGTTAGGTGTGTGTTCATTGAGGTAGATTAAATGTGTACAGGATTAACATTACTGTATTAATCGAAACCAGGGATGGGCAACTCCAGTCCTTGTGGGCCTGATTGGTGTCACACTTTTGCCCAGCTAACACACATGACTCCAATAATAAACGAATCAGGATCCTCAGTTTAGAATGCAATCAGTGTAAACCAGCTGTGTTTGTTAGGGATGGGGGGAGGGATGGGGGGGGGGTGTGACACCACTCCGAGGACTGGAGTTGCCCATCCCTGATCTAAACCACAACATAATACCTAACAGAGAACTTCAGACCAGGGACACATGGAACCATTTTTATTTAAAAAATATTTAGACAATGATTTGAATGGAAAGAGGCGTAACAACATCCCCACAATGCTTAAAAACACACCACAGGACCACACACATAAATCAGACATATTTCTAAGTAATGTACCATTTTCCTCGCCACCAGTGAAAGGTGATGCTTTGACTTAAGGTCGTATCGTATTTGTAACATGACTGTGTGTGTTAAATGCTTTATGAATGGATTCAAACTAAAGATTGTGAATGGCTGAACAACACCTGATCTCCCAGACACTGCAGAAGACAAGGCCTACGTCCAAAATAGCACTCTTTTCACTACATACTATCCTAATTCTGACCAGAGCCTTATGGGTCCTGGTCAAATGTAGTGCACTACATAGGGAATAGGGTGCCATTAAGGATGCAGACTAGGTCTGAATTTAACAGTACGTCCCTGTCTACGCCCCAATAGTTGCATGTGACGTCATCAACTGTGCAGTCAGCCACCAGATTATTGGTATAGCAATGTAAAATACCTATCCAGGCTTTGTAAGAGCTGGCATGCTTCAGCAATGTCTGTCTAGGGTTGCAAAATTCCGTGAACTTTCAATAAATTACCTGGTTTTCCAGAAATCCTGGTTGGAGGATTCCGGATTTCCTGCTTATTCCCTCCTGATTACGGGAAACCTCCAAATGGGATTTCGGGAATACCGGGAAATTTATTGAAAGTTCCCAGAATTTTGCAACCAGTAGACTTGGCAGAGGAACATGCCCATTAACTTAAAATGACAGTTCAGTGAGCGCCAACATAGCAATCAGAGGCATCCTTGACATTAGTAATTCAACATTATACTGCTAGGCTATCCCAGGGAACACTGCAGTTATAATAGAGGAGGATCACACACACACACACACACACACACACACACACACACACACACACACACACACACACACACACACACACACACACACACACACACACACACACACACACACACACACAGAGAGAGACTGAAAACAGTTGATGTTGTTTTCAATCAGCTCACATATGTCCATCCATACTCACAGAGATAGTTCAAAGAGTTATGAATGCACAGCGCTATGAAACCCAACACACGCTGTAATCTGAGGGAACCTGGAGTCAATTAAACTGGGAGTGAACTGCAACATGACGCTGGTTGTGAAACCATGCTGCCTGTCGACCAGTGGAAGTAATACACCAGGTTAAGCTGTCATTTAAACTTCTGACCCCCAACATATTTAGAAAAAAAAGTGTTTGAAATGGGCACACACACTCCATCTTTGTTTTGTAATTATGTTTCTGAGGCTGGAACTCCAACGTAGCCATTATAAATGCCAACAGCAGAGCAGACCTACCCCTAATACCTTTGTTTGTGAAACATGTTCTTTATCACCACCACACTTAGATCATCAGGTCAAAAAGCAACACAACAATTCACATAATCGCCACAGCTGCATCAGAGCACATCAACTCCTCTCACACACACACACACACACACACACCGTCCCTCAGGATTCTGGGGGAAAACGCCTTTTTCCTCAGCAGAATCCTGAGCAGTTTCATTGTGTGTGTGTGTGTGTGTGGCAGCCAGGCTAGGCTACATCCTGGCCAATCTACAGGAGAATGCAGCAGTACAACTGGAGAACATTGTTGCATTGTCCTTCCTGTCACAGCTGCTCCTTTAGACACAGCTCCTCTTCCTCTGTCGCTAAAACACCACTAGGCAGCTCCTCTTCCTCTGTCGCTAAAACACCACTAGGCAGCTCCTCTTCCTCTGTAGCTAAAACAACACTAGGCAGCTCCTCTTTCTCTGTCGCTAAAACAACACTAGGCAGCTCCTCTTCTTCTGTCGCTAAAACAACACTAGGCAGCTCCTCTTCCTCTGTCGCTAAAACAACACTAGGCAGCTCCTCTTCGTTTGTCGCTAAAACAACACTAGGCAGCTCCTCTTCCTCTGTCGCTAAAACAACACTAGGCAGCTCCTCTTCGTCTGTCGCTAAAACAACACTAGGCAGCTCCTCTTCCTCTGTCGCTAAAACAACACTAGGCAGCTCCTCTTCCTCTGTCGCTAAAACAACATTAGGCAGCTCCTCTTCTTCTGTCGCTAAAACAACACTAGGCAGCTCCTCTTCTTCTGTCGCTAAAACAACACTAGGCAGCTCCTCTTCCTCTGTCGCTAAAACAACACTAGGCAGCTCCTCTTCGTCTGTCGCTAAAACAACACTAGGCAGCTCCTCTTCCTCTGTCACTAAAACAACACTAGGCAGCTCCTCTTCGTCTGTAGCTAAAACAACACTAGGCAGCTCCTCTTCGTCTGTAGCTAAAACAACACTAGGCAGCTCCTCTTCGTCTGTCGCTAAAACAACACTAGGCAGCTCCTCTTCCTCTAAAACAACTGTAGGCAGAATAAGTTGGGAGGATGTGGAATAGAGCCTGTGAATAGAACTTGCCTGAGGTGGCTATGAGCAAGGTTAGGCCTACTCAGTGGAAAATGTAACATGCTCAAGCTCTCTCTCTCTCACACACACACACACACACACACACACACACACACACACACACACACACACACACACACACACACACACACACACACACACACAGCCTCTGGGAGTCTTATCAATTAATTCAATTCCTCAAGCAATTTATGACTCCAATCAATGCCTGTATGTTTCACTTCATTCCCCTTATCATTGCCAGCCCATTAGATTGCGAACTGTCAAGTGTTTGTGTCATCATGAAGAAGTCTGTCTAAATCTGCCCTCCTGGCTCTGAAAGTGTACTTGGGCCTGTATTTTAGTGTCTCGGAGTGGGAGTTCTGATCTGGGATCTGTATTGCCTTTTAGATAATAATAACGCAGGTTATTATGGACAGGGAGAACCTGATCCCAGATCAGCACTCCTACTCTGAGACGCTTGGTAAATACAGGCCCTGAGTGCAACACTGTCCCAACTTCTCACTTGATACAAAAGTTTCTTGTAAGTCTCAAGCAGACAAGTAGATATTTGGAATGTCCCGGAAAAACATTGGGAATGGATACTCCACAACATGAACACAATATTATAGCGGACCAAGGTCTGGTCATATTGCCTTTCAACAACTTCAGATATTGAGTCATACATGTATAAATTAAAAGTAGTAACTTGGACAATATGTGATTACACTGTATCTTTACCCTCAGAACTTGTTCTCAACTGGCCTACCTGCTTAAATAAAGGTGAAATAAATAAATAAAAGGACTCACTGGTCCTAAAAATACAGGACTTCAGTGTAATTTGAATTTCCAGAGCCTCGGGTTTACAGTAGTATAAACAGTAACAACAACAAGAAGAATCCACATGTAATAAGCTTCACAAGGGTGTAATTAACAACACACATCTTCAGGAAACATCCATAAGCTTGGTTACCTAGCTACAACATACAAACGATATATTTCAGAAAGGTATAATCTGAATACACTAACAATCATTGAATACAAAATAGACAAACTACGGGAATTTACGAATGAAGACTTTATGAGCACATTGGGGGACATTGTTGTGTGTATATATAAAAACAATCTGGAGATTGTGATTAACGTACTTTCCTGAAGATTTAATGAATGACGACAAGAATATCATTTCTAGGTTGAATGGGCTACATGTGTGATATGCTTACGTTATAGCGATGAAGTATCAATTGATAAGACAACACAATGATTGAGAACGACATATTAGCTAGCCATCTTCAACAGAAAGATAAGTCATAAGGAAAACAACTTGTAGTTTTATGGGAGGAAACGTCAATGTGTAAGCACAGCAGACGCTCCATCACACACTTCGCCTGGAAGTCGCCTACATTATACATCAGGATATAATATAAGAAACATAACCGTACTCACGTTAGCCTATCCAATTCGCGTGTCGGATAATTCACTTTAGTTTACCGGTGTAATTCCTCGTTTATATGTGTTTTAAATCCGTCAAAAACTGAAGTTGCTTATCGGTTGGTGCGCTCTCCTTTCTCTGCCCACCACTCCAGGCTCGCCGCCAGTCCTGTATTTCCCATCCTGAGCCGAGCATTCCAATATGGCTGACACGCTGAAGCACCGTCAGTGCTGTACGGGATCCTTGGGACGTCCTCACCCTAAACCCGAACCTTAACTCGTACCCTTAGCCTAACCTTAATCATAACCCTTATATAACCTTAACCATTTTAAACGTCAACGTCAATGGGGTAGGAACGTCCCAAGGATTTCAGATAGCACAGACCCAGGTTCAACTGGCCCATAGTTGAAGCAACTACACTCCCAACTACACAAACTGTAGCAGCCAATGCCACACACACTCAGACAACATTCATACTGCCAAACCTCAAGTATCTCTTTGAAACATTATTCTACTTCAAACGTTTCGTGTTTCAAGTCAAGGTGATACATTGTGTGGTGGCCAAGCACTAATTGTCACTAATTGTGACATGTGACATCAAAGGCTACAATGTAACGTTCTAAAACTTCAAAAAAGGGTACACCTGAAGTCACCGTGTAGTCTATAATGTGAATTTTTGTTCAGACAATATTTCAAATGACCTACTGCACCGTGAGCTAATAATGTAATAATATCGTACTGTATGATTTTAAACATAGCTGTGTAGGTGACAATAAAACATCTATTGATGTTACTTAATTTTCTTTTTATAGGTCAGTTTTATTTTGTTTATATTTAATTATGTAATTTGTGAGGTTGCGTGTATATGTATACAGTGCATTCGGAAATCTACACACAATACCCTATAATGACAAAGCGAAAACAGGTTTTTAGACATTTTTGCAAGTGTATAAAAAAATACACGTCTGGAGGAAACCTGGCACCGTCCCTACGGTGAAGCATGGTGGTGGCAGCATCATGCTGTGGGGATGTTTTTCAGCGGCAGGGACTGGGAGACTAGTCAGGGTTGAGGGAAATATGAACGGCGCAAAGTACAGAGAGATCCTTGGTGACAACCTGCTCCGGACCTCAGACTGGGGTGAAGATTCACCTTCCAACAGGACAACGACCCTAAGCACACAGCCAAAACACCACAGGAGTGGCTTCGGGACAAGTCTCTGAATGTCCAGCCAGAGCCCGGACTTGAACCCAATTGATCATCTCTGGAGAGACCTGAAAATAGCTGTGCAGTGACGCTCCCCATCCAACCTGACAGAGCTTGAAAGGATCTGCAGAGAATAATGGGAAACTCCTCAAATACAGGTGTGCCAAGCTTGTAGCATTATACCCAAGAAGACTCAAGGCTGTAATCGCTGTCAAAGGTGCTTCAACAAAGTACTGAGTAAAGGGTCTGAATACTTATGTGAATGTAATATTTCTGTTTTTATTTGTAATACATGGTTTTTTTTTATGAACCTGTTTTTGCTTGGTCATTATGGGGTATTGTGTGTGTGTGTGTGTGTGTGTGTGTGTGTGTGTGTGTGTGTGTGTGTGTGTGTGTGTGTGTGTGTGTGTGTGTGTGTGTGTGTGTGTGTGTGTGTGTGTGTGTGTGTGTGTGTGTGTGTGTGTAGATTTATGAGGGGGAAAAAACAATTTAATTAATTCTAGAAAATAAGGTTGTAACGTAACAAAATGTGGGAAAAAAATCAAGTGGTCTGAATACATTCAAAATGCACTGTATATTTGACTGAATGACTAATGTCGTTGTCATACTACTCGTAGCCGTCTACACTCCTTCCATTGGGATCCAAGTCTCTGCACACACTACCAGTATGATGTTCCATCTCTAGTAGTAGGAGTTGCCCGTAAAGTAGCTTAGCCTACAGATCTGGGGTCACATTTCCCCACTCCAACCCTACCATCAGAATATAACATGATCTGTGCATTGGGGCGAACACTATGTGCATGCAGTGGAGTCAAATTACCTGGAGACAATGTATCAACGAAAAGGGCTATAATTTAGTGATTGCATCACCCCTGTACCCCAACACCACAGTACTACCCCATCCAGGAACCACTCCCACCCCACCCTTCCCCCACATCAGAGGGGTGCAAAGCAAGGAGCACCTGTTCACTGGTAACCTGACGCTCCCTCTGATTCTCCTTTCTGGAAATCACAATCTTGGGGTTTTTGTTGTATTGCCACCGTAAAAAGAAAGTGTTTGACTGGTATCTTGTCATTGCAGTAGTAATTCAATGCTTATCGTCAGTCCTAAATGTGGGATGTGGTCCTCTGTAGCTCAGTTGGTAGAGCATGGTGCTTATAACACCAGGATAGTGGGTTTGATTCCTGGGACTACCTATATGTTAAAAATGTATGTCTATAAGTCCCTTTAGATAAATAACATAAACTCAGCAAAAAAAGAAACGTCCTCTCACTGTCAACTGCGTTTATTTTCAGAAAACTTCACGTGTAAATATTTGTATGAACATAACAAGATTCAACAACTGAGACATAAACTGAACAAGTTCCATAGACATGTGACTAACAGAAATAGAATAATGTGTCCCTGAACAAATGGGGGGGGTCAAAATCAAAAGTAACAGTGAGGCCACCAGCTGCACTAAGTACTGCAGTGCATCTCCTCCTCATAGACTGCACCAGATTTGCCAGTTCTTGCTGTGAGATGTTACCCCACTCTTCCACCAAGGCACCTGCAAGTTTACTGGCATTTCTGGGGGGAATGGCCCTAGCCCTCACCCTCCGATCCAACAGGTCCCAGATGCGCTTAATGGGATTGAGATCCGGGCTCTTCACTGGCCATGGCCAAACACTGACATTCCTGACTTGCAGGAAATCATGCACAGAACGAGCAGTATGGCTGGTGGCATTGTCATGCTGGAGGGTCATATCAGGATGAGCCTGCAGGAAGGGTACCACATGAGGGAGGAGGATGTCTTCCCTTTAACGCACAGCGTTGAGATTGCCTGCAATGACAACAAGCTCAGTCCAATGACGCTTTGACACACCGCCTAAGACCATGATGGACTCTCCACCTCCAAATCGATCCCATTCCAGAGTACAGGCCACGGTGTAACACTCATTCCTTCGACGATAAACACGAATCCGACCATCACCCCTGGTGAGACAAACCGCAACTCGTCAGTGAAGAGCACTTTTTGCCAGTCCTGTCTGGCCCAGCGACGGTGGGTTTGTGCCCATAGGCAACGTTGTTGCCAGTGATGTCTGGTGAGGACCTGCCTTACAACAGGCCTAGAAGCCCTCAGTCCAGCTTCTCTCAGCCTTTTGCAGACAGTCTGAGCACTGATGGAGGGATTGTGCGTTCCTGGTGTAACTAAGGCAGTTGTTGTTGCCATCCTGTACCTGTCCCGTAGTTGTGATGTTCGGATGTACCGATCCTGTGCAGGTGTTGTTACATGTGGTCTGCCACTGAAAGGACGATCAGCTGTCCGTCCTGTCTCCCTGTAGCGCTGTCTTAGGCGTCTCACAGTACGGACATTGCAATTTATTGCCCTGGTCACATCTGCAGTCCTCATGCCTCCTTGCAGTATGCCTAAGGCACGTTCACGCAGATGAGCAGGGACCCTGGGCATCTTTCTTTTGGTGTTTTTCAGAGTCAGTAGAAAGGCCTCTTTTGTGTCCTACGTTTTCATAACTGTGACCTTAATTGCCTACCGTCTGTAAGCTGTTAGTGTCTTAACGACCGTTCCACAGGTGCATGTTCATCAATTGTTCATGGTTCATTGAACAAGCATGGGAAACAGTGTTTGAACCCTTTACAATGAAGATCTGTGAAGTTATTAAGATTTTTATGAATTATCTTTGAAAGACAGGGTCCTGAAAAAGGGACGTTTCTTTTTTTGCTGAGTTTGTTATTATGCATTATGTGCTCTAACTGTGGTATCTATTCAATATAGGGAAACATAATGTCACCACAGCCCACACCATATCGTGTGTAATACAGTATTTCTGATGGTGGGGACTCTTGATAAAGAGAGACTCAATGCAAGTTCAATACAACTACCGATACCCACCGTTGCCTGAACTATGCACAGATCAAAGTTAGCGTAATACAACTACTGGTATCCACCGTTTCCTGAACTACGCAGAGACATTTACCTCAGTCATTTATTTTGCCCATCAAATTGATTTAATAGATGGTCTATACACTGCATATGGTAGTAGAGTTCTATCCATATGAAACACACACAATAAAAAAACCCTCTCAGTTCAACTGCCACATACATCTCTCTCTGATTCTTTCCATAAGTAGCCTCTAGCAAATGGTTGTTCACTCAGCAGCGCTCAGTTCTGGCTCATAAGAGGCAGATTCCAATTTGTCATGGACAATCACCAACCCACACAATGTTAGTTCTAAAAGTCTGGACAACCTGAAAACAGAGTATCCCTTGGAATAGGGAATCATCCAATCCTCATGGTTAACAGGAAACAGGAAAATGACAGAGACCCAGGTCAGGGTGATGGTGCCACATGGCCTTCTTTCATAACTTTGCTTGATTGGTAATGTACCGTTTCTGTGGTATCCAGTTTCCCTGGGTATAATAAAATCTGTCATTTTCATCTTCAAGATTTATTGGCTATTTACTGTAAATACAAATAGTGATAAAAAAAATGCCCCCACTTTTAGCCAATACGGAGAAACCCTACAGGAACATCAACCAGAACACAGTCCCAAATGGCATCCTATTTCCTGTAGCTCATTACTTTTGACAAGGGCCCAGGGCCTGGTTTCCCAATAGCATCTTAAGGCTAAGTTCAATTTAGAACCATAGGATGCTATGGTTCTTTTGGGAAACTGGGCCCTGGACTAAATTAGTGCACTTTTAACATTATAGGTTGCAATTTTGGACGCACAAGTGTATTCAGTAAACACATAAGTGCCTACATCTTCATGTTTATACAGTATCTTTTGTTTACACATCTGCCCACAAACATACATGAATTCTTCTGGGAAGTAAAATCTGCCTGTGATGGGAGGAGCCTTCCTGTTCTATGTGTGTGTTGGACTAAACTAATCTTATTGCTGTCACTTTATCTGTGGATAGAAATGCATGATTCAACAGTGCCCTGTGTAATCTAGTCCTGGTATTTTCGGCGTCATCAGTCTTCCACATCCCTGGATTCAATTACTACAACTCAAAGTAACTTGTAGTTATGAGTAAAAGAGATGGCATTTGAAACCCATTGGGTAAATTCCAATCCGGCTAAATCTGAGGAAACCACATCGTAAAAGAATAATCTGCAGCTGAATTAAAAATGTGGTCTGTGATTATGTTTCTGTGCTGCATTGTATAAGCACCGAGAGGAGAGGGATTTATATTCGTACAGCTGGGGACAGTTGGAGAATTATAATTGGAACACTGGCATTTGGATGATGATTTCGATGATTTTGACATCTGCTGGTGTGATTGAGAGGATTCTCAGATTATGAAGAGACGGGCTTCCCTGTAGCCACCGTAATGGGATTTAATACAGATCTGACTGTACTGCATGAAGGCAGACAAATTATTATATCTGATTGAATATGGGCCAAGTGGGTTAAAATGTTATAATTCCCAAGATTATACAAAAACACCTGGCCTTAGCATCACAGTCAAATCGCTATATAGAAATAATGATAAAAGTCCTTGGTTTCAGTCAGTACAATACAAAGAAGTCAAATCTCATGACGTGGGTTTACAGAGGACAGCTTTGGGATGTCAATTTAAAGCTAAGATGTTATACTGCCCCCTGGTGACAAAAGCATATACAGAATACACATGAAACTTCTATTTATGGTGAATATTTCACTTTTTCATTGAAATGTTTGGAAAATAGTTTGTCATGTTACATGCAGAGCCAAATAAAGTCTTCATTCATACATTTTTAATAATACATTTTTAATAACACCAGTAAACAATACAAAAATGTATTATTGTGTATTAAAACATACAAAAAGGTATATTTACAACAACAACAAAAAACCATATAGATTAAATATAAAATATTCATATGGTTAGGAATCACTTATCATGCATCTCTACTGTAGTTCCAATATAAAAAGTTAAGGCTCCTCCTTAGATGTTAATATTAAAATAAGCAGTTAACACTGCTGAACATAAACAAAGAGGTATTTAACTATAGGTTGGACAAATTACTTTAGTTCTAATGAGCAGCAATACAAAAACCCGATGCAATCATGGGGAAGACCCCTTATTTTGTCTTTGGGTCAGTCATCCATCCACAGGCAGTCTAAAATCACGACAAGTACATTTCCCAACTGTTCACAATAACCTGGGTTATTAGAGCACCACGTAGCGAAACCTTTTTCAACAGAAAACGAAAAAGAGTGTTTTTTATTGGCCCATGTAGCCGCTCTCTGTTTCAGTCCATTTTCTACCGTTTGGTTCCTAATGAACACGACCCTGTTCTGAACCCAAGGCACCAGGGGGCAGTATTGAATTTCCACTCCAGTTACTCCACTTTCCAGATGGCTATCTTCCCATCCTCGCGGGCCGCGCCACTCAGCACATAGCGGTCCTCTGCGGAGCACAGTGCCTGGACACAGTCTGTGTGAGCTACCAGCTCCTTCTCCACAGTGTGTCGCTGGGTATCCACTACGTAGATCTTCCCTCTGGACTTCCCCGAGCTCCGGCTGCCAACCCAGATCTGACAGGACAGGGTAAAAGATGTGCTTTAATGACCAATAAGAGACATCTCTGTTTTTAATAAGACATGTTAAATTGACAATGGGCAGTATGTCAGAATGCATTGTGCTATGAATGATCTATTATGCATAACATTTTAAAAAGCTGAAAAGCGGGAAGGGGAACCAAGGCTGATTTGGACCAATGAATACTTTCACATAATAGAATACCTAAATACAGTGCGAACTGTAATTAGTGTATCTAGTAGTCCAGTAGAGTACTCAAGCCCTTTAATGGAAACTACAATAAGAGTACTCAAGCCCTTTAATGGAATCTACAGTAGAGTACTCAAACAATGCCCTTTAATGGAAACTACAATAGAGTACTCAAGGAATGCTCTTTAATGGAAACTACAGTAGAGTACTCAAGGAATGCTCTTTAATGGAAACTACAATAGAGTACTCAAGGAATGCTCTTTAATGGAAACTACAATAGAGTACTCAAGGAATGCTCTTTAATGGAAACTACAGTAGAGTACTCAAGGAATGCTCTTTAATGGAAACTACAATAGAGTACTCAAGGAATGCTCTTTAATGGAAACTACAGTAGAGTACTCAAGGAATGCCCTTTAATGGAAACTACAATAGAGTACTCAAACAATGCCCTTTAATGGAAACTACAATAGAGTACTCAAACAATGCTCTTTAATGGAAACTACAATAGAGTACTCAAGGAATGCTCTTTAATGGAAACTACAATAGAGTACTCAAGGAATGCTCTTTAATGGAAACTACAGTAGAGTACTCAAGGAATGCTCTTTAATGGAAACTACAATAGAGTACTCAAGGAATGCTCTTTAATGGAAACTACAGTAGAGTACTCAAGGAATGCTCTTTAATGGAAACTACAGTAGAGTACTCAAGGAATGCTCTTTAATGGAAACTACAGTAGAGTACTCAAGCAATGTGCTTTAAAGGAAATGACAGTAGAGTAGAATCAAAGCATTCTAATTATCGGTCAACAATGCAGTCTGCAGATAATCTCACCTGGTTTTTGACCTTGATGAGGCAGGTGACACCTGCACAGTCGGGCAACTGGATCCTCTGGAAGGGCTTGGTGAGCTCCGCGAGGTGCCACACACACAGCTCCCCTACGTCTATACAGGCCGTCCACAGCTGCTCCTTCTGAAACACATAGCACACAACACCAGTCCTTCATCACCCTCATACCATGTCAAAGTAGCACAGACCTCACTGATCACAGTAGGCTATATGTTAAATATGACATACTATGTATACAATACATGCAGGGATGAAACATGACACTGGCCAGCCGGGCTAGCAGGCCACGATTTCCACTAGCCCGGGTAACATTCTGGTCCAAAGTCAGTGCCTTTCAAAAACAACATTTCATCCAGCCTGGTAGGTTCTGAAAAGTACTAGCCTCAGCTTGTTTCATTTCTATATTTCTACAGACACATAAACCACGAGTCACCTCCTGGTAGAGCAGGAAGCTGCTAAAGGCAGTGGGGGAGCCACAGAGCTGTTCAGGAAGGGAGATCTTGCGATTCAACGTTCCGTTTTTCCACACCTCCATAATGCAGTCTCTGGCACCTGAATGACGTAGGAGGAATAACAACCACAATTATAACAATCAATCTATCATATACAGTATTATAAACTGGGTAATTCAAGCCCTGAAAGCTGATTGGCTGACAGCCATGGTATATCAGTGGTATACCACGGGTATGACAAAGCATTTATTTTCACTGCTCCAATAACATTGGTAACCAGTTTATAATAGCAATAAGGCACCTCGGGGATTTGTGGTATATGGCCAATATACCACGGCTAAGGGCTGTGTCCAGGTCCCCTGCGTTGTGTCGTGCCTCAGAACAGCCCTTAGCCGTGGTATATTGGTCATATACCACACCTCCTCGGGCCTTATTGCTTAAGTCTAGTATAGCCAGAAGTAATTTTCATCATTTTAAGTACACTATTTTTATGTGTACTTACAGCACCATAGGGTTCCACTGCAGAGCTGAATGGACTGGAGGCGGTCACAGGAGAGCCTGAACTGTTTCCTCACCTGCAGTGTGGACACGTCCCACGCCATCACTGTACCTTCCGCACTGCAGGAGTATACCACCTTGGGGCTGCAACAGGGAATACATACACAGGTAAAGACTAATGTTAGTGATACCACAGAGAAGAATCAGCAGGGCTATGTTCAGGATGGCACACAGGAGTGTTTCTTATACAAATTCAGATTGTTGCTCCGTGTTTCAGTCCATTTTCTTCCATTTGGTGCCTAATGAACACAGCCCAGGTATAAATAAAGGATGTCATCCATTGTACTTAGAGCTGGGACTGCTCATTGATGCCTTTATCATAGGCTCCTAAAAAGAAGGCTCTCTCAATGGCTGTGATGCCAGTAGTAGCTGTATGTTTGATGCATGTCATTGTCACACCTCACCCGTATTTCTCGCTGCGCTCCCCTATGGCCAACCCTGTGACCTCACTGCGGTGGTCCGTCAGCTGCTTGTTACAGGACATGCTGCGGGTGCTGATTATGTAAATGACGGAATCCTGAGAGCCAATCCACACCTGCTGCCGGTCCACTCCCAGCATGCAGTTCTGAAGAAAACAACATAAAATAACATTGGGAAGATATAAACCATTATGATGTATAACCCATGTAGCTTGCAATGCCAGGGTTGTGGGTTCGATTCCCACGTGGGACCAGTATGAAAATGTATGTACTCACTACTGTAAGTCGCTCTGGATAAGAGTGTCTGGTAAAATAGAAATATGTAAAAAACCAGACAGGCTTTTTTTAAGCCATGGAAGCAAGCTTGATTACCACTGGCTTTTCTCAGATTTGTTCCAATTAGCAAGTGAATACAAGACTTGGAAGTGTGGTAACATAAGTCTTCAATTTCAGACACCACCAGGGGGCAGCAGAATCCCTTGAGTTATTTTAATTGACACAAACACTAAATATAGTTCAAATGGGTCAAAGCAGAAAGATGACTAACTCCGGTCAGTGAATAACTACTGCTTCGTCATACTTCTAGAATTGTCCTTCTCCCGTTGAATTTTCCTTTTCTTTTAAAATAGCTGGTCTCATCCCTGTTCCACGTCCACAGCCTTACCACTCGTGAAGAGCCTACTTGAACTTGGCTTTGTTGCATGGACCAGCTGGCTGCATCAAACACCACCACCTTCCCGTCGCTCAGGGCACACCACAGTTTGGGGTTCCCGTCACCCTCGGTGTCGAACGATACGCCCAGCTGGCCTGAGAATGTAAACAAACATTTTGATGAAGGCTGGAATGCCTGAATTCACATTTTCTATGTTTTTATTTCTATTGTCCCACAAGCAGAATCTCTATCTCATACTGAACAAATCAATTAGATCCAACTCAAATACAGTAAGGACGTCATGGTTTGACTAGATAGTAACTATACAGTTACGTAAGCAACACCCTGATGAAGACTGTGAAGCTGAAAGGCATAGATTATTCTTTATAATAAATATCTATTTATAATACATCTTCTAGTTTGTTATGAGCAAAGCTGAATATATCTCACACACACACAGAAAAAGAGTAAACATTCAGTTAACATCGCTCTCTCTCACACACACACACAGAAGAAATGTAAACATTGACAGTTACACACAATGCCACGCATATTTAACTTCTGTCAGATATCATTCATGATCTAGTAAGACATCAAACCATATTTTCAAATAGAATCACAAACTGCTCTATTTCCTCTGATGGCGTAACAATTCTTTAAAAAAAATCATAATAGGAAAAATAAAATCAAAAAAGATGTGTCACATCCTGTGTCACATCCTCCCTTTCATGGGGAGGAGTGATGAACAGAACGGAAAGGAGGAAGGAATATGGACACTGTCCAACGGCACATATTAGTGACCTACATTTAGACCCTGAGAGCAAGGACTTCAATGGTGCTCTGTGCTGAAGCAGCACTGTTACTAATGCCTAGACGGTCATCTCCACGTCCCATACCGTGGCCACTACCATGCCACCTTCTAATTGGATACAGATCAGCGGGAATTGGAACAATCAGCGGGATAGGCCTAGAAAAACACACCACTGTCTGTGAGAGGACCAGGGGAAGGAGGAGGACCACTGTGTGCAAGAGGACCAGGGGAAGGAGGAGGACCACTGTGTGTGAGAGGACCAGGGGAAGGAGGAGGACCACTGTGTGCAAGAGGACCAGGGGAAGGAGGAGGACCACTGTGTGTGAGAGGACCAGGGGAAGGAGGAGGACCACTGTGTGTGAGAGGACCAGGGGAAGGAGGAGGACCACTGTGTGCAAGAGGACCAGGGGAAGGAGGAGGACCACTGTGTGTGAGAGGACCAGGGGAAGGAGGAGGGATATTGTGTTGGTTCCCTGACGTCACTAGGTTAAGAGGCTCCTTTTAGTTTAGGTGCTGGGAGGATCCTTGCAGACTGGGGTCTGTTTCTTATCTGCCCTAGTCAAAACAACATGTTGTGAGACGTTCTATTGAGCCTGAGAAAAAAAGAATGCTGATTCAAACGATTGATGTTTGAAACATACGTTTCAGATGTAAAATTGATACAGAAGTCAGACTAAAACACATCTCATTGTGTAATACAAGTCTGTGTAATATAATATAAACGTTTGTGGTTTGAGTAGGAAGAACAATTTCAGTGATTCTATTGTGACTACTGTATGACTACTATCAGTAATCAGTAATAAGGATGAAACTGAGGAACACAACAGGAAGTGGTTGGTGGGGATGCGTTGGGAAAAATCTGTGCCTTATTATTTGTTTAAGAGACAGTAAAAAAATCTCGGGAACCAAAACCGCCTCTGGCCAAGCCTCCTCCTGTAACGCCACACTGACACCATCACTGTCCTAGCAGCAGCAGAATGCAGCAGTAGAATGCAGCAGTAGAATGCAGCAGTAGAATGCAGCAGTAGAATGCAGCACTGTGACAGACCTGGGTTCAAATACTACTTGAAATCATTTAAAATGCTTTAGCTGTGCTTGATTGAGCTTGACTGTTCCAATGGAACCAGTAGAAAAGTCCCAAAAGTTCAAACCCCACCCACCTGACACTTCAGGCAGATGAAAGCAAACGCACAAAGTATTTGAAATATTTCAAATAGTATTTGAACCCAGGTCTGGAATGTGACATATGTTACTCGGACACAGGCAACATGAGTCTTGTGTGTTGTTGTCACGCAATACCTTGACTACAGAACACATATTTGAGGTGTACTACCATGACAGTCATGATCTGAGGAGCAGTGTCTGAAGGTATGTGGGATGTCCTAGACTGGGGAGAGTGAACATTTTAGTGGGGTTGAATAGGAAATACCAGCAGCACCTACTTGATCTACCAAGAATACTGCAGGGTGTTTATAGTACTGGGAAATCATACTACAGATATGTAGCGCTACCAGTTTGTTGAACAGGAACCTGAATGGTGTCTGATGTCAGCTCTAGTTTGACGCTCCACGTCATGACGCTCACCTTCCTTTGAGGCTGACAGTGAGCCTTAATGGTTTACCTGGGGTGTAGAGCAGAACATCCACCGCCTGGGGGCTAGTCAGGTCCAGAGACGGGTTGATCTTGTGTTTCAGGGTCTCTGACGTGGTTTTGGGCACCATCATTGGCACTGCTCAGGATGGACAGACAAGTCAGATGTCAAACTTTGAATTGAACATCTCCTGAGAAGCACAATTATGTCATGAACATGCACTTTCTGCTAATAATTTCAATAACATACTGCATAGATTTTTGGTATGTTCATTTTTTTTTTTTTTTTTTACCAAGTTTCTTTTAGTCATGCTAAAAGATTAACTTTGGCATACCTTCCAGTTTCATTCTGTCAAAGTGTGCTAACTTGGTTGCAGCAAAAATGGCCTTTTGTGACTGCAGACAGCCAACCACTGCATCCATCAACAGGGCATTGGTCAGAGCCTGCTGCATATACTGGGGGTCCTGAGAGTGAGTGAGTGAGTGAGTCAGACAGACAGACAAAGAGAGACAGAGACAAAAAAAGACAGAGAGAGAAAGAGAGACAAAGCGAGAGAGACAGACGAGACCGAGAGAGAGACAAAGAGAGTGACAGAGTTTTTATAAAAGTATTAAAAAAAAATTAAATTAAAAAAAAAAAAAAAAAATCATAATTACATTCAACTTATTTCATCAACAAAAAATGTTTCCCCTCCTCCACAAAACATACCGCTCCTTCATAAGCCCACTTCTCCTCAAACAGCCGAGAAGAACTCAAGAATTCAAAATCCACTTTGACTAATCCTTTAAAACCACATCTTACATTCTGCACATATCCTGTGTTTCCTACTCAGAAAAATTGACATCTTAGCTTGTTCCAAAATAACATTTAACAGTTGACATTTTCTTTTCTGTTGCTTACTGTATTGAAACCCCCAAATAAAAACAGTGTTATTGAAAATCTCCCCTACCGCTGTAAACATAGAGTCTAGTATTTCAAAGAGAGGTTTTATCCTCTCACACTCCATAAAACAGTTAAAAATGGTTTCTCTTACATTACAAAAGGGACAGCCATCTCCAACATCTGAATTAATGGCAGATACAAAAGCATTAACTGCAATGATGCCATGCAACACCCTCCATTGCATATCACCAGTACCCTTTTGTACCGGTGGCTTGTACTGTGCTCTCCATGCTGGCTTTACCTTGTCATCAAGGTCCAGTTTCACCCTTCAAGGAGTGTCTTTTCTATTTTTCAATGTATCTTAATTTAAAACCTTGACACACCCCCTATATAACTCCGTCCCATTCACCTCATCCAAACCTCTCAAATACACTAATAAAGCCTTTCTGTCTGACTGGGATACTCGGTGTAATCCTGGAAATGGGGTGTCTTCATCTTGTGCCTTTCTGTAGTAACTCTTGAGCATAATCCACTCCTCTGCTGACAGAGCCTTCCTGCAACTTTCCAGCGTTTGTCCGACAATCCTTTCCGACCTCCCCCCCAAATGTTCAGCCCCCCGTCCTCCATCCATTAATGTGGGCCCAGCCATCTCCATTAACTTCATCAGGGTGACGATTTTGCCCTTCAGCAGCGTCTTGAAGAAATGTGGAACAGCTTCAGTTGTACAATCCAGTCTTGCCCCAAACACCAGAGGTTCCTCCAGCAGCCAATGCACTGACTCAGCCTTAGTGCGTCTGGACACCTTTATTATACTCCAAACCCTAAGAAGGCCTCTGTAAAATGGAGGTACTCCATCCCTAGAAATCTGACTACTATCTACCAAAAATAAAGCCTTCTTTAAACCTAATCCCCCTACCTGCTGTAATACAAGACCTGCCACCCCTCTCCAAACCACATTTTCCGGTCCATAAAGCAACCTTTGAATAAACTGGAACCAAAAAGCAGCAGCCCTACTAGCAACATGTACAAGACCTTGTCCCCCCTCCTCTTCTGACAAATACAAAACACTTAGTGGAACCCATTAAAATGTATCCCCCAACCACATTAACAACCACCGCCATCTCATCCTCTATGCCACCATTTCAACTCCCCCATTCCAATTTTTGGTACACTCCAAGATACTTGAAACCTCTCTTACACCCTTCCAGCCCCCCTGGCAAAGCCATGATCCCTCCAGACCATTTCCCAATCTGTAAAGCACAACTTTTTTCCCAATTTACCTTTGCAGAGGTTATTCACTTAAACCTATTTTTTTTAATTTCACCTTTATTTAACCAGGTAGGCTAGTTGAGAACAAGTTCTCATTTAGAACTGCGACCAGGCCAAGATAAAGCAAAGCAGTGCAACAAAAAAACAACGGAGTTACACATAGGATAAACAAACTCAATAGAAAAATATATATACAGTGTGTGCAAATGGCGTGAGGAGGTAAGGCAATAATTAGGCCGTAGTAGCGAAGTAATTACAATTTAGCAAATTAACACTGGAGTGATAGATGTGCAGATGATGATGTGCAAGTAGAAATACTGGTGTGCAAAAGAGCAAAAAAAGTAAATAAAAACAATATGGTGATGAGGTAGGTAGTTGGATGGGCTATTTACAGATGGGTTGTGTATAGCTGCAGCGATCGGTGAGCTGCTCTAACAGCTGATGCTTAAAGTTAGCGAGGGAGATACAAGTCTACAACTTCAGCGATTTTTGAAATTCGTTCCAGTCATTGGCAGCAGAGAACTGTAAGGAAAGGCGGCCAAAGTAGGTGTTGGCTTTGGGGATGACCAGTGAGGTATACCTGCTGGAGCGGGTGCTACGGGTGGGTGTTGTTATGGTGACCAGTGACACGAGATAAGGCGGAGCTTTACCTAGCAAAGACTTATAGATGACCTGGAGCCAGTGGGTCTGGCAACGAATATGTAGTGAGGGCCAGCCAACGAGAGCATACAGGTCGCAGTGGTGGGTGGTATATGGGGCTTGGGTGACAAAACAGATGGCACTGTGATAGACTGCATCCACTTTGCTGAGTAGAGTGTTGGAGGCTATTTTGTAAATGACATCGCCGAAGTCGAGAATCGGTAGGATAGTCAGTTTTACGAGGGTATGTTTGGCAGCGTAAGTGAAGGAGGCTTTGTTGCAAAATAGGAAGCCGATTCTAGATTTAATTTTGGATTGGAGATGCTTAATATGAGTCTGGAAGGAGAGTTTACAGTCTAGCCAGACACCTAGGTGTTTGTAGTTGTCCACATATTGTTGTAGTTGTCCACATAAGTCAGAACCGTCCAGAGTAGTGATGCTAGCCGGGCGGGCAGGTGCAGGCAGCGATCGGTTGAAGAGCATGCATTTAGTTTTACTAGCATTTAAGAGCAGTTGGAGGCCACGGAAGGAGTGTTGTATGGCATTGAAGCTCGTTTGGAGGTTTGTTAACACAGTGTCCAAAGAAGGGCCAGATGTATACAGAATGGTGTCGTCTGCGTAGAGGTGGATCAAGGAATCACCCGCAGCAAGAGCGATATTGATATAAACAAAGAAAAGAGTCGGCCCGAGAATTGAACCCAGTGGTACCCCCATAGAGACTACCAGAGGTCCGGACAACAGGCCCTCCGATTTGACACACTGAACTCTATCTGAGAAGTAGTTGGTGAACCAGGAGAGGCAGTCATTTGAGTCTGCCGATAAGAATTGATTGACAGAGTCGAAAGCCTTGGCTAGGTCAATGAAGGCGGCTGCACAGTACTGTCTTTTATTGATGGCAGTTATGAACTATTAGACTCAAACTATCCACATCCGCTTGACTTTTCACCAAAATAACTTCATCAGCATATGCTGAGAGACCAATAGGAGGAATATCCTCTGAAAGGAACACCCCTTCAATGAGACTTCTATTTATTCGTGGCTCTATAACGGTGGCATACAACATTCCAGACAATAAACACCCCTGCCTAATTCCTCTACACACTAAAACGAGCACTCAAGCCACCGCTAACTTTCAATACACTTTCAATGTCACCACATATCACCCTGATAATGGCAATGAAACCAAAAGCCTCCAAAGTGCGCCATAGGTATTGATGTTCAACTCGGTCAAATGCCTTTTCCTGATCAATTGAAATTAGATCAGCATCCAACCCAAAAGCCCTAGAGACGTCCAAAAAGTCCCGAATCAGGGAAATGTTATCCCCTATCTGCCTGCCGGGAACACAGTAGGACTGGTCCGTGTGTATGATTTGCCCCATCACCTCCCTCAGCCTGTTGGACAAACTCTTGGACAGGATCTTATAATCAGTGCACATTAAGGCCACCCGCCTCCAGTTCTTTGGCAGTAGGGTGAGGACAGCCCTTCTGCAGCTTATCGGTAGTAACCCTCCGGTCAAACTATCGTTAACTACTTCTAGCCAATCCTCTTCCAACATAGCCCAAACATACTTTAAAAAGTCAACAGGAAGCCCATCAATGCCCGGTGCCCTTCCATTTTCCATGCCTTTTAATGCAGTGTATAGCTCCTGCAAAGACAATGATTGCTCTAGTTCAACCTGAGCTTCTGCAGCCACCTGTGGGAGCCCATCAAGTAACTGCTATGTCACCTCTTTGTACTCACACTTGTAGAACTCAGCATAGAACTCTACTGCCCTCTTTCTAATTTCACTTGGGCTAGTGAAATTAGAAAGAGGGCAGGAGCTCCCTGTCCAACAGCTGATTTGAGACAATGAATAATTATTCTTTGTCCATTCTTTTTCTCTAAACCAAAGAAAGATTTGGATGAGGCATCCATTTCAGAGATTCCCTGGAACTTACTTCTCACCAACGCCCCCTGTGCTCTGATACCTAGCAGGTCTGCCAACGCCCCCTGTGCTCTGATACCCAGCAGGTCTTCCAATGCCCCCTGTGCTCTGATACCCAGCAGGTCTGCCTGTGCTCTGATACCCAGCAGGTCTGCCAACGCCCCCTGTGCTCTGATACCCAGCAGGTCTGCCAACGCCCCCTGTGCTCTGATACCCAGCAGGTCTGCCTGTGCTCTGATACCCAGCAGGTCTGCCAACGCCCCCTGTGCTCTGATACCCAGCAGGTCTGCCAACGCCCCCTGTGCTCTGATACCCAGCAGGTCTACCAACGCCCCCTGTGCTCTGAACCCCAGCAGGTCTGCCAACGCCCCCTGTGCTCTGATACCCAGCAGGTCTTCCAATGCCCCCTGTGCTCTGATACCCAGCAGGTCTGCCTGTGCTCTGATACCCAGCAGGTCTGCCAACGCCCCCTGTGCTCTGATACCCAGCAGGTCTGCCAACGCCCCCTGTGCTCTGATACCCAGCAGGTCTGCCAACGCCCCCTGTGCTCTGAACCCCAGCAGGTCTTCCAATGCCCCCTGTGCTCTGATACCCAGCAGGTCTGCCTGTGCTCTGATACCCAGCAGGTCTGCCAACGCCCCCTGTGCTCTGATACCCAGCAGGTCTGCCAACGCGGCTTTTTTCAGTGCCTGAATATGGCCTTGATCTCCTGTGGTCTCAACTAACGTCAGGAGTTCCATTATTTCAGACTCTGGGGCGTTCATTGATCTGGTGATATCTCTGGTGACATTCATCGTGTATTGATTACAGGTTGTTGAATCTGGATTTTCCCTATATCCCACCAGTGTTGAAGAGATACACAATTGTCCTTTTCAGACCTCCACCTCTCCCAGAAAAAACGAAAACATTTCCTGAAGTGAGCATCACTCAAAGTTATATTAAAATGCCAGTATGCACTTGTGGGGTTTGCAGTGTTAATGTCCCCGACCTCTGTTACTAAACAATGATCAGAAAATCCCACTGGGGTTATCACACTGGATTTACAGACCTGAAATCGATGCTCAAAACAATAAAACCCATCTAACCTGACCAGAGAGATGGTGTTCTCTCACATTAGACCATGTGTTCTGTCTCCTACCTCCATGTTGGCTCCAAACATCACACAGTGTTACAATAAAACCTATCTAACCTGGTCAGAGAGGTGGTGTTCTCTCAACATTAGACCATGTGTACTGTCTCGTGCCTCCATTTTGACTCCGCCAACTATCACATAGTTCATGTGTTACAATAAGGTGTTTTTAAAAAGTCATTGAGGCTCTATGAGGGTCTTTGTGATTTCTATCTAAATCACTGACTGTAGTTAAAATCCCCAGCAAGAAATAAATAATCCTCAGCATTACATTTCTCAATGGTATTTGATAATGTCTCTAAAAAACATACCCTCTCAACTGCCACTACTGGGGCATATACATTTATTAAACACATAGTGAAGTTTTCATATCTCTCTGTAACTTTTAATAACCTCCCCTCCACTACCTCTTCAACCTCATATGACAAAGGCAAAAAACCTTTTGAGAACAGGATGGTCACACCCCCACTTTTTTAGTTTTTATGACTTCACACCCCTGTCCCCCCCACTCCTGTTGCCACATAACTTCATTTTCCATACTACTGTGCGTTTCCTGTAGAACACTTGTCACTTCCCTTTATTAACTATGTTTTCCCTGTCTCTCACCCCATTTACGTTTAAAGAAGAAATCTTCAAACTGCCCATGGCTGGAAAAAAAGTACAGAGTAAGAAACAAACACATCTCTTTACAGGAAGAGACAGAAAACACATCTCTTTACAGGAAGAGACAGAAAACACAATCTCTTTACAGGAAGAGACAGAAAACACATCTCTTTACAGGAAGAGACAGAAAACACATCTCTTTACAGGAAGAGACAGAAAACACAATCTCTTTACAGGAAGAGACAGAAAACACAATCTCTTTACAGGAAGAGACAGAAAACACATCTCTTTACAGGAAGAGACAGAAAACACATCTCTTTACAGAGTTAAGACTGCGACTGACCTCTTTCATTTCCTTTAGAATATACCTCACTTGTCACTCTCGTGACCACTCTTCAGTCTAGCAATTTCTGGGCTTGTCAAACCTCCACCCATTATTTTTCACATCAGAAACTTTGCTGATTAAAACAAAAAGTAACTTCCAGGAAAAAAAAATACGTACATTATAATCCTGCATATATTTCTTCCCTTTTGTCAAATTCAGAAACTGACGTACTTTTTCAATCCCATACCTCCCCAATTCTCTCACTATTTTGTTGTGACGCATCAGAGGCATCCCTCTCACTATCATCCCCAGAAGACAACTCCATCTCTACAACCTGTTTATCCTCAACTGATTTATCCATCTCCACCTTCCTCTTAGAATTAGAAACTTCATCACCCCTTAAATTCTTCCTCCTACTCCTCGGTACTTTGAAAACAGCTGCTTTATTTTCCATTGTTTCCCTCTCCTCTTGAACTCCCATTTCATTCTCCAGCGCCCCCTTAGCGATCTCCATCGCAGTCTTACCTACTGCCCCACTGCCCTCTTTTCCCTGCTCTACCACAACTTCCCCCGTAGCCACATTGCTCTCCTTTCCTATTTCTCCCACCACATCTATAGGTCATCTATAAGTCTTTGCTAGGTAAAGCTCCGCCTTATCTCAGCTCACTGGTCACCATAGCAACACCCACGCATTCCAGAAAGTATATTTCACTCGTCATCCCCAAAGCACAACGCCCCCTTTGGCCGCCTTTCATTCCAGTTCTCTGCTGCCAATGACTGGAACAAATTGCAAAAATCACTGAAGTTGGAGACTTATATCTCCGTCACTAACTTCAAGCATCGGCTGTCAGAGCAGCTTACCAATTGCTGCAGCTGTACCCAGCCCATCTGTAAATAACCCATCCAACCAACTACCTACCTCATCCCCATATTTGTTTTCCTACTCTTTTGCACACCAGTATCTCTACTTGCACATCCTCATCTGCACATATATCACTCCAGTGTTAATTGCTAAATTGTAATTACTTCGCCACTATGGCCTATTTATTGCCTTACCTCCTTACTTCATTTGCACACACTGTATACAGATTTTCTATTGTGTTATTAACTGTACGTTTGTTTATCCCATGTGTAACTCTGTGTTGTTGTTTTTGTCGCACTGCTTTGCTTTATCTTGGCCAGGTCGCAGTTGTAAATGAGAACTTGTTCTCAACTGGCCTACCGGTTAAATATATATATTTTTTTAATCCGCCGACCTTCTCCTTCCTCCTTCCTCCTGAACCCTTAGCCTGTGCATCCCTTCTCAGTGGTGCTTTAGCAGCTCTAGCGCTGGTGCAGCTACCAGGCTCTGCACGCTCATTCTCTGGACAATTGAGCACCAAATGTCCCTCTTTTCCACATCCAAAGCATTTCATTGATTGAGTAGAAGCGTAAAACACATAATCAAACCCATCAATCTTGAAACTGAACTATAAATTCAGTTGGTCAGTATCCTTCTTTAAAATCATGTGAACTCGTCTCCTATGAGATATGACATGTTTCAGCAAAGGTGATTTGCATCCAAAAATAACCTTTTTTTTATTGTAGATACAAGTTGACCATGGCAAGATAACTCTCGCTCCAAAGCTTCATCTCTAGCAAAAGGTGACACGTTAGAAAGTATAACTTTGTTCTCCGGATTCATAAGAGGAAATACCGACGTCTGTCTCCTGCAACACAACACCACTCTCAACTATCGTATTCAGCTTTTCAACAGAATCTAAGAACATCACTACAGCGCTATTCATCCTTGAGGCTGACTTTATGCCATCATACCCAATGATAGCGCTCACTGCTAAACTACATTCTTCCACCGAACAACCTGTCGCAGCAGGAATCTTTATCCCATGCCGCCGACCAAGTTCTTCAAACTCTACACCTCCACGAGTGGCCATTACAACCTGCCCCTCCCACTGGTTGCGCCCTCGAGAGGAACAACCTCAAAGATCCCACCACCCCTATACGTGCTTAGTGATAGTGAGACAAACCCTTAAAGCAACGCAACTAATCTATATATTTAATAGAGGTCGACCGATTAAAATCGGCATGGCTGATTAATTGGGGCCGATTTCAAGTTTTCATAAATCGGTAACCGGCATTTTTGGACGCCGATTATGGCCGATTACATTGCACTCCACAAGGAGACTGTGTGGCAGGCTGACCACCTGTTACGCGAGTGCAGCGAGGAGCCAATATACATTTCTAGCTAGCATTAAACTTATCTTATAAAAAACAATCCATCTTAACATAATCACTAGTTAACTACACATGGTTGATGATATTACTAGTTTAACTAGCTTGTCATGCGTTGCAAATAATCAATGCGGTGCCTGTTAATTTATAATCGAATCCATGTAACAACTGTTCAGTACACAGAATCACAATCCTCTGCCTTATAGAGGGCAGAGTAGAAATCCACGGCATGTTGGCACATTTCACTGTCATCCATGGTCACCTTCCCACCAGGGAGACGAAGGCAGACCATCTGTTTGTGTTGTAATGTCCACTGTCCTAGTGGTTTAAAAAAAAAGCGCTTTGAGCATCCATATCATTGAGGGTAGCAAAGCGAGACCTAATCAAGACACCCTTCACTCTTTCATGTAAAAACGACCTCAGTTCATGTCTCTTGTCCTGTAAATTCATGGTTATTCTGAGTGAGCAACTTCAATTCAATAGATTTGATGTCCTGTTCAAGGGCCCTGATAGTCTCTTTAACTTCAATACAAGACAGAGCATTATACTGTTGACAAAATAATCGTATTTGGGCCTTCCCAACCTCCCACCATTGTCTCAAGGACTCAAAATCCCCTTTTGTAACCCTCCATTTTTCCCAAAACAACAAAAACCTTTCAAAAAACATGACATCATGTAACAATTTTACATTAAAATACCAATAAGGTGGTGACCTACGTGGACAGGACACGTGAATATCAACAGACACATTATGGTGATCACAGAAACCCACAGGAGTAATGTCACACCTTCCAACCCTACTACAGTAGAGATCAGATACATACAACCTGTCTAACCTTCCAACCCTACTACAGTAGAGATCAGATACATACCACCTGTCTAACCTTCCAACCCTACTACAGTAGAGATCAGATACATACAACCTGTCTAACCTTCCAACCCTACTACAGTAGTGATCAGATACATACCACCTGTCTAACCTTCCAACCCTACTACAGTAGAGATCAGATAAATACAACCTGTCTAACCTTCCAACCCTTCAGTAGAGATCAGATACATACAACCTGTCTAACCTTCCAACCCTACTACAGTAGAGATCAGATACATACCACCTGTCTAACCTTCCAACCCTACTACAGTAGTGATCAGATACATACAACCTGTCTAACCTTCCAACCCTACTACAGTAGAGATCAGATACATACAACCTGTCTAACCTTCCAACCCTACTACAGTAGAGATCAGATACATACAACCTGTCTAACCTTCCAACCCTACTACAGTAGAGATCAGATACATACAAAGTCTAACCTTGCTGCACTGACACAACCTTCATTAACTTTTAACCATGTGTACTGCCTAACTTTTGCATTTTTTACTCTCCACACATCAGAAAGCTCAAACTCAGTTAGTAGACCAGACAGACAAGTGGCTGACCGCAGGTGAGGTTCTTCAGCAGTGTGATCAACAGTAAAATCCACTGTACAGTTCCAGTCCCCCCCTAAAACCATACACCCCTCTTGGTCACACTGTCTTCAGGTTTCCTTTATTTTATCAAATACTGCAATAAGCTCTGTACCCTCATTAGGAGAAAAAACATAACATCCGCCTTGACCAATAAAACCCGTCCCTTGACAATCTCTGTTGTAGATACCAGTCACCCAATAGCCTGAGGAAAACAAAACGGCCACCTCAGCACTGAAATTAGTACCATGACTGAGTATATGCTGCCCCTCCCACCACATACCCCAGTCAACCTCATCACTATGTCTCCTGAAGAAGTCAACATCATTAGCCTCATCACTATGTGTCTCCTGAAGAAGTCAACCTCATTAGCCTCATCACTATGTCTCCTAAAGAAGTCAACCTCAGTAGCCTCATCACTATGTGTCTCCTGAAGAAGTCAACATCATTAGCCTCATCACTATGTGTCTCCTGAAGAAGTCAACCTCATTAGCCTCATCACTATGTCTCCTAAAGAAGTCAACCTCAGTAGCCTCATCACTATGTGTCTCCTGAAGAAGTCAACCTCAGTAGCCTCATCACTATGTGTCTCCTGAAGAAGTCAACCTCATTAGCCTCATCACTATGTGTCTCCTGTAGAAAAACCTTTTCTGTTTTATTACTTCTAATACCCAAGCCCTCTTATTCCTGCCCCTTCAGCCAGTAATATTGAGAGAACCTAGTAGAGCCTTTCTACCTCCTTATAGAAAAGAGAAAGGAAAAGCAGAAGAAACCACAGAAACCAGAGAAAAAAAACACCCTGAGGCATGATCATCACTGTTTTCATTTCCTCTGAACCACATTTCCCACTACCTTTTGCTGCAGTGACAGCAGTAACACATTTCCTCTGAACCACGTTTCCCACTACCTTTTGCTGCAGTGACAGCAGTAACACATTTTCTCTGAACCACATTTCCCACTACCTTTTGCTGCAGTGACAGCAGTAACACATTTCCTCTGAACCACGTTTCCCACTACCTTTTGCTGCAGTGACAGCAGTAACACATTTCCTCTGAACCACGTTTCCCACTACCTTTTGCTGCAGTGACAGCAGTAACACATTTCCTCTGAACCACGTTTCCCACTACCTTTTGCTGCAGTGACAGCAGTAACACATTTCCTCAAGTGAAAACGCTTCTTCACACTCAACTGGTCTAACCCCACCGTCTTATGTAACACCACAGCTGACCTCACAAATTTATCAACATTAAAAAAAAAATCTGCCAATTTGACAGATTTCCCAGAAGTCTGATCCAGGAACCCATTGACCTCCTCTAGACTGTATATTGAGTCGTCACCAGCTGCTATCTTATCAATACAGATGTCCATATCCTTCTCCTGATCCTCCTCAACTGAGGCCACAGACCCCTGACTCCCCTCAGCCACATCCCTCTCAACACTCCCCACTTGTACCACATCACTTGTAGTGGGCATCTCCTCCACTACCTGGGAGACTAGCTCCACATGAACCCCCTCCTGTACCCCATCACTCGTACTGGGCATCTCCTCACCAGTCTGAGGAAATGGCTCCCCAGATCTGTCCTTACCTTCTACAACAATATTTTTCTGCTGCATATCAGACGCTATGTTCCCCTCTGGTACAAGTTGGAACTCCGTACCCTCAACGCAGACAACTTGTTCCTCATCAACAGGTGCTTGTGACTGCTCTACCACTGTCGGCCCACCTCTCCCTACATCAGTGGGCCCAGGCGTTACGAGGACGACCTCTCCCTACATCAGTGGGCCCAGGCGTTACGAGGATGACCTCTCCCTACATCAGTGGGCCCAGGAGTTACGAGGACGACCTCTCCCTACATCAGTGGGCCCAGGAGTTACGAGGACGACCTCTCCCTACCCTCCGCCTTCTCCCTTTTCAGGCAAGCATGTCACTTATGGCCAACATCCCCACACTCAAAACACCACTGACTACCCGTACTAGCACAAGCCATATACAGTCTGTTGTCATACTTGACTTTAAACGATACCTCCAAAGTCTGTTTTTGGACTCACCGGAGCAAACACCTGTCGCCGAAAAGACATAACCTGTTTCAAAGCTCTCCTTCCTCCCAAAGTGTTCATTTGTTCACTTCTATTCACTCATTTGAAAGGAAATGACTGGTAGAATAAAAATTGTAGAAACTCCCACTAGCCCATGTCTCCACCAATCCAATGCTTAGATTTGGGGGAAAAATATTATATTATTGGGACACACCCAGAGACAGGGATTAACATAAAGTTTAAAGTCATATTTTGACATCCTACCTTGTGGTCGTCGGCCATCTTCCGTCCGGCCCACATCTCCTTAACCATGAGGTGCCAGAGGTCAACCTCTGACTTCAGGTTGACCTCAAACGTCTCTTTCCTCAGGGTGGTCTTGATCTTCAGAGAGGGGATCCTCAGCAGCAGGAAGGGAGCTGAGGAGATCTTCACCTCCTGAGGTACAACAGCCAACTGGTTATCCACAATTCACTACCTTTTATTTTAGTAGGGAGAAGGACTCCTTTTCAAGGGAGCCCTGCATCTCAACAACTTACACAACCACTAGGCAGGTCCCAGGTGACTTTGTGCTGTATAGCTAACTGCTACGGTTGTAAAGACCACTGATCTGGGACCAGGCTTATTTTGGTCACCTAACACCAACTTTGACTCATTCATATTTCTAATAGAATACTTGGTAACACTTTGTATAACAGCACATAAAGCCGTGTGAGTGTATCTATAGTGTCTCATGATGCGCCCACAGTGCATTGTAACACTAGCTATAAGCATAACATTAATAGTTATGATAACGGTACATGGCTTACACTGTGTTAGGGACTAGATCCCGTCATTTACATTAGCTGTATAATAAAGCATAGATTACCCATCTAGAAGCACATCAAACATTACTTTGTTTGTCTATTTTATAGCTTAATGTTTTCACATTGTAATCTCTATCAAAAAAAGTCTAGTATCATGAATGATATATGGTATATCACAGAAAGTGTAGTAGGAACGTAGGAGCGGAAGGTCGTAACTCACCTCAATGTCTCTGAACTTGGTGACCTCCACGTACCCGGGTCGTCCTACGGTCAGCAGGAACAGCCGTCTCTGGGTCATGGCGATCTTTCCCACGCCGTGGCTGGTCTTGACCGAAGAGGACAGTTTGAAGACACACTCGTTAGCCTCCAGGTGCTCCAGGACTGAGGCCGGCAGGGCCACTTCCTGGGCCTCGGCCTCCGTCTCCTTCCAGAAGGTGTAGAACACCCGGAAGAGCTCTGGATCCACCTGTTTTTGCTGGCCTGCAGGGGGCGATGGAGGGACAGTTTATTACTGTATTTCACAATGATTTCATAACGTTGTCTCTGGCGGGATTCTAGGTTTTCCACTCAAAACAAAAGGCAATAGGTGTGCAAGCATGGAACAGAGAAGCTAGCAGGGTTGGGGAAGGAGTTACAGGAACAATATTACACAGCCTTGTTTTGGTTGGCTGGTGGAGCAAGTCCATGGTGCGTGGGTTCACTGGGGCAAGAGACTAAACACACACTCCACGTGCACAGTATGACTCCTACTAAACACACTCCACGTGCACAGTATGACTCCTACTAAACACACACCCCACGTGCACATTATGACTCCTACTAAACGCACACTCCACGTGCACAGTATGACTCCGACTAAACACACACTCCACGTGCACAGTATGACTCCTACTAAACACACACTCCACGTGCACATTGTGACTCCTACTAAACACACACTCCACGTGCACAGTATGACTCCTACTAAACACACACTCCACGTGCACAGTATGACTCCTACTAAACACACACTCCACGTGCACAGTATGACTCCTACTAAACACACACTCCACGTGCACAGTATGACTCCTACTAAACACACACTCCAAGTGCACATTATGACTCCTACATGAAGAGGTACAAAACACACATTTCCACAAGGCAACTCACAGTTCAATGGACCATTGTACGATTGACTCTGCTCTGAGTCCTGTTTGGAACACAGCCAATAGAACAAATAGGCTGAATTCTATTTTGACATTCAAAACCCAAGACTGCAAGTGAGGAAGTGAAGGAAATGATTAACCAGACTTCAGCATTGAAGGCTACAGTATGTGAGGGTGTGTTTGAAGCTGCACACAGGTTGGGAACCAAACACTAATCTTAAAAGTAATCAGATTTAAGACCTGAGGGGGATAGCTTATTAAGCCGAAAAACAAAGGCCGAAGCAGCACACACACACACACAATACACACAGCAGGGCTGGAGATGGGCACAGCACACTCTGCAGCCAGGCAGGGCGTTATACTATGCTTACCCTCCAGACTGGAATCAAGGTAAAATACTGACAGGAAAGAGTTCTTCACCGCAGGGTCACCACCTTGACAACCCAAGCCGCTCTAACAACATTCGAATAGGGTGGGGGGGTAAGATTCAGTGATGGAAAAAGTACCCAACTGTCAAGCTTGAGTAAAAGTAAAGATGCCTTAATAGAAAACGACTTAAGTAAAAATGAAAGTCACCCAGTAAAATAGTACTTGAGTAAAAGTCTAAAAGTATTTGGTTTTAAAATATACTTAAGTATCAAAAGTAAAAGTATACATAATTTCAAATTCCTTATATTATGCAAATCAGACGGCACAATGTTTTTTTAACTGACGGATAGCCAGGGGCACACTCCAACATCATTTACAAAATAAGCATTTGTGTTTAGTGAGTCCTCCAGATCAGAGGCAGTAGGGATGACCAGGGATGTTCTCTTGATAAGTGTGTGAATTGGACGTTTCCTGTCCTGCTACGCATTCAAAATGTTATGAGTACTTTTGGGTGTCAGGGAAAATGTATGGAGTAACAAGTACATAATTGTATTTAGGAATGTAGCTAAGTCATAGTTGTCCAAAATAAGTACTTTATACCACGGGTAAGATTGAGGGAAATTAAGCAGATTCAATTAACAGATGAATTAGCATGGCCATTCACTACAGGTATTAACACATTAATCACAGGGACTGGGGTGATTACAGAGTAGAGGCTAAGAATTATCAACTGGAGTATGTTCATGATGAGTCCCACACAACAAGGGGTTACCGTAAAAATCAAGATTGACATTAACACACGTACCTTGGTGAAGACACCCTCCACCAAGAAAGAGACAACCCTCTATCATTTCTCATCTCTAAGTCTGTGTGACTTCCTTACCCACAGTGAGAGCCTCAAACAGCCGGTGAATGGTCCCCTGGTCCTTGACAATCCCAGACTCCTGCACGTGCCTCACAAAGTCCTCCAACTGCATGTGCTTTTTTGGCAGTTGGAACCGCTTGACAGCTTCGTCGTCATGGCACGCCCGCTCCCTCTCGTGGTCCTTCTTCACTCGACTAATCAGGCGCTTGATCTCGGTTCGGCGGTTAGCTTGTGCCCGTTCCCCATCCTGTAGAGAGTCCACCAGCGCGTTGACCAGCTCGCCAGGGAAGATGTCCGTGTCCGTCTTGTAAAGGTTCTGAAAGTCTTCCAGAGCGTCCAGACGTTTACCGGCCACTGTGTTGACAAAGCCCCGGAGGTAGTGATAGCAGGCCAGGAGAGAGGAGTCCTCGAAGGCCACCCCGCTGATGGCCTTGTCCAGGAGGGTGATCATCACCTGGTAGTAATTCTGGACGTAGTGGTAGGCCAGCGGTGGAGGGAACTCAGGAAGCTTGAAGCATCTCACTGGCTTCTGGGGAGACTTCAGACCTATTAGGGTTCGACCACAAAGGTTTCAAGAACCGAGAACAGCATTTAGAGGAAACCTTAAAGCAGTTGGCCAATCGTCCTTGGTTGGTTCTTATAAGGTGGCAAACTCAATAGTAGTGGTCAACTATAACAGGGTTTCTCAACTTAGGTTCTGGGGAATACCCTGTGTGTGCAGGTCTTCACCTCAACCACTAAACACTCATACTAAAACCACTCAATGTTCAGAAATCACAAAAGATAACTATTAGCGTCCACCTGAACCTAGTTGTCCACCTGAACCTACAACCTACCGCTGTCCACCTGAACCTACCTCTGTCCAACTGAACCTACAAACTACCGCTGTCCACCTACCACTGTCCACCTGTATGTTCTTGAGGGAGTTCTGCATGAGGGGTCCCACCAGGGAGCCCACACCCTCCCCCAGGTTGGGCAGGCTGGCCCCCAGCCTCTTGCTGAGTCGGCTCTCTGGGCTGGTGTATTTACGGGCCAGCTCCTGCATTGTGGGCCGCCGCGGAAACTCTGTCATGGACTTCAGCCTGCGGAAGAGGACAGAGGTGTAGGGTGAAGTTTCCCCTAGTTGCTGATCTTAGGTCAGTTTATAATTTCCCCCACTAACTGTTAAGGTTAGGATTGGGGGATGGGAAGCCACTCCTAGATCTGTACCAAGGGGAAAGTTCACCTTGGAGTTAGGATAGACATCAGGAGAAAGGCTGTGCTTATACCAGGAAGGGACCAACTTGGGATGTGTCTATGAAGATACAGTACAGCAGTGTTTCCAATCCTGGTCCTGAGTACCAAAACGAGTGCACTTTTCTTTTTTGCCGCAGCACTAACACACCTGATTCTAGTAAAAGGATTGCTGATGAGTTGAATCAACGATTTGAAACCAAATTAAAATCCTACTGAAACCCATTGCATTTGCAATAAAGGTCAAAATAAGCTTTACTAGTTTAAAGGTAAATATTTATGTTAAACTCTTATCTTTCTTTCTCACCTGTAAGCTTCTGTCCGAGTGCTCAGCTCCATGCGTGTGAACGCGTCCATCTTCCTGTTCAGACGATCCCGTAGGAACGAGTGGAAGATGTGTGTGTCCAACACCTACAAAGAAGACAAAAACCACTACGTTCACCATCAATTGGATCACATGCTGGACAGAAAAAAAAAGGCATGAAAAAGTGAAATATGTCCTAAATATTGTAGGTTGAAACAAATGTGCGTGTTACTGAACAGGCTCTAGTTATACCTTCTTGAAAAATGGCTGGTCTGCTGGTTCTCTAGACCTGAAGAACTCGTCACTGTTGAAGACTCTGTGCTCATAGTTGAGGTGATCGTGGACTTCTCTGTGGGGGTGCAGTGGTGATGGGAGTGGGGGTGAGGTTGAGAGTAATAGTCATTGGATTAAGCTTGCCTGGCCTGATATTGAACAGGACATTTAAGTTGTATTGGTTGTAATAAAGCAGGATTTTGATTCACGCTTCAAAGTTTATTCACAGTGTGCACAGGAGAGAACAGCTGTAAATCACTACAGTGAAATTCTTACCTTGAGAGCTCTTTCCCAATAGCGCAGTAATAATATTATAGACAATAATAGAAAATAGAATAAAAATGTACAATAGGATAACTAACAGCATTGTTCACATTTCTAAATATATCAATATCCATTTGATAAATCACCAAGCTTTGCTTATATGAGAAATAGGCATCTTTGGTCCAACCCAATACGTATTAACTAGATAGTGTATGCTAAGTTTGAGTCTCAACTATCGTAGTAACATAAATAAATATAAATTAGATGATAATATTGTAACAACTATGTGATATTATAATACTCATGTACATGTTTTGTCATAGTGAACGACAGTAAACTAAAACACAGTGTAGCTAGCTGTCATTTGATTTGATGTTAATTTCATTTAGCCCAGAACTCAAATGTAGCATCATTTGGTCAGATGCTCAGTACCATTTATGTTTACGTAGTCTGTCCACAAGAGATTCATTTCATGCTGACCTGAAGATGTTGACGATGAGTTCCAGAGTGATGTTCTGGATGTGTGTGTTGAGTTTCCTCTGCCACTGCCTCCTCTGGGCCCTCTGGTCGTTGACGTCTGTACTGGACCCCAGGTGACACACCTCCAGGTCATAGTGCATCTGGAGCCCCTCCACCCTGAGCACACGCACACACACACACACACACACGTGTAAAAATATTCAGAAAACATGTGGAACTCATATTTGAATAAAAACCCCTTCCCCCATTTATAACAATCCATGTTGTTTCCAGAGCACACGGACAGTAGCAATATGATCACATAGGACAGCAAACTAACTGGCTGCGTTTACGCCGGCAGCCCAATTCTGATCTTTAACCCAATTATTGGAAAATAACCTAATCTGATTGGTCAAAAGACCAGAATTGGGCTTGTCGTCTAGGTCATATTCATTAGGCTCCAAATGTAAGAAAAGAGACAAACAGGGAGGGACAGTCTGAACTTGTCCAATAAGAAATGTTCATTTCCATTTTCCGTTGCAAAACATTTTCCTACGGCGTGCCCTAATGAACATGTCCCAGATCCTTTCCTGTCCTACCGTGTTAGAAAACACTCTCTGGCTGCCAGCGGGACGTCCGGCAGGTCAACCCCGTCGGACGAGGAAGACGACACGGTGCCATCATCAATATTAACCAGAATCAGATCATCTGTTTCCTGTGAGGACAGGGGAAAGTAAAACACAACACTCTGTCCCTCGTAGAGAACACACTGTAATGGAGGAGAACAACAGACTAGGGTCAAGTCAGGAAGGTCAGCTCAAATGAACTGGACTTTCTGTTAACTTCTGTCCTGTATGTCAGTTAGTATAAAGGATCATGTGGTTCAATGTCCTATGTAAAAGTATGTAGAAAATGCTGATAAATGATAAAGCATGATAAATCAGCTTATTAAATCGTAAATAAATCAGTGATACGAGGAACATTGTCAGACAGTGCTATTCGTGGATCCCTCCTGTAGGGGTTCAGGTAACAGCCAATGAGAATTGAAGTTCATTGTCCATTAAAATGGAAATGTGTCTTTATGCACAACCCCCCCCCCCCCCCCCCCCGGAAAACACACAAACCCAGTGGGGCTGGAAGCAACGGGTCAGCAGCAATGTGCTGAAAAGTGCCTCGCTCAAGGGCACATTGGCAGGCGATGGTACCCAGGATGATCACAGCAATCCTCCGGTTGCCCGGCTGACTCTGGGATTCAAACCGGTAACTGCTTCTCTAACCACTAGGCTATCTTCCGCCCCAGGAAGGGGTCACTATCACTATAACGGTCACTACCTGATCATGCTATATCATTCTATTCTAGCATGGCCATGTACACTAGTGATATCCATCCTTACCGCGGCCACCTCTTCATAGTGGTGCAGATGACAGCCCATGAGGTAGGCGGTGGGCGCCATGAGGAAGTCCAGCATCTGGCTTGAGAGGACGGGGACGAAGGGGTGCTGCCACACCAGGGGGTGGATGAAGAGCATCAGGCTCTCTGCCAGCAGGGTGAGCCGGGCCCAGTCCCAGGAGAACAGTACTACCCTCTGCTCTGTCAGCAGGCTGGTAATGATCTGATGAGACGCAGGCAGACAGACAGGAGGTAACGTTGATATCAGTCCTGGGTTCAAATACATGTGTATTTTATTATTTAAATACTTCTTTTCGGTGTATTTAAGTATTTTCTAATGATGTGGCCCGAATCAACTACTTCTATTGAAAGCATTTTCCAATCATTTCCTATTTATAGGCCTACTATTTCAAAGTATTTTCAAACAGTTTTTTCTAAATACATTATTTCAAATGCCAAACAAACCTGGTTCAAATTCCAGGGATTATTTAAGCATGTGTATAAATACTGTGTATTTGAGTATTTCCAAATATATTCCAATATTTAACTACCTGTGTTTTTTTTATATAGAAATCTAAATACTTACTTCCAAATGGCTTTGAAAGTACTTGAAATATCCTAAATCGTATTCGAACCCAGATCTGATTGATAGAGACATGTCTTTTACCATTCCAAACAGATGAACAGAAACATACTGTACATTTGCACATTATCACATTCCCACAGTCTTTTAGTCTCTCTAATTGCATTGAAAGAAAATATAATGTAGTGGGTTAGGCAGTTTTGTGGCAGTATAATCCGTCTGTCTGTCCTCACTTGGAGGAGCTGTCGGGGTCTAAAGCACAGGAAAGGCAGATGGAGGTCGAGGTCAACAGCTGGCCGGTCCTTATCCTCCCGGGGGGGAAGCCCAATCTGGAGAGGCCTCAGACTAAAGACCTGGGACAGAACAGGCAGAGGAACACAGGTAGTTAAGTTAACTAGTTTAATGTTAGGCACTTAACAATACAACACACTATATAAACATACAATAGACTGGTTGGAGCGGAGAGATTGGCGAAATGCCCATGCTTGGTTTTACAGTTCATCCTTAACATGATCTCTACTGTTAAATAATGCCAGTAAATCATAGAGGGAGACAAATGGCTCACCACATGCAGTTGCCCAGGTGGAGGTATGGGCACCAGCGCCAGCTTGGCTGAAAACTCCTTCACCCTCTCCTCAAAGTCCCCCATCCAGCTGGGCTTGAGCTGGGACAAGAGACTGAGCACACACCCGTTAGATGGACACCATGCAGTCAAAACATAACATACAGGTCAATAGGTGTCTAAGATGAGCTGAACTGATCCCTTTATAATAACGGCCCACATCTGGCTGTATTTACTGGGATAACATGTAGTCTACTGTTCTGTATTCTCGTTTGGTATTTACTTAAAACACAAAGAAAGACATAGAGGAAAGAGAGGATGGTGGGAGGATGGTGAATTGTTCTCACCATGACAGACAGTCCCTGAGAGCGTTGTAGTATGGGTATTTAGAGATGACACAGATGCTGTACGCCGTGTAGAGATGGGACGACTTGGAGGACAACCGGTGGCCATTTTGGTGCCCACCATCCTGAGAGAACTGGGACCCAAGCAAACAACCAATCAGAGAGCAATGCTTTACACAGTGACCAATGACCTGATGTGGACAGTAATTGAAATGACTGTTCATATGGCTGTAGACTGTATTTATATTCCATGTGTCCTACATTCCCATAGCAGCAAATGTAAAAGTCTACAAATGTATTAAAAAAAACAAAAAAAACATGGACCTAAAAAGGACAATGTTCACAATAAATGTTTGTTTTGCTGATGAACATGCTTATGTCCATCCATCTCTCTTCAAATTATAAACCACTCTTTATTGAAGAGGGTAAAGCATTCCAGTGGGCATGGATAAAGCTCAGCTGGTGAGCCGTCCCACCTGTATAGGCCTGTAGTACTGCACCACTACAGCATGTGTCCTGTTCCCGAAGACATCAGTAAACACGAGGTAATGGTACGAGTCTTCTCTCTGCTCACTGGCTATCTGAAGACCCCCTGGCCAATGGAAGAACGCAGACACAAGACCGCATATAAGAGGAATTATAAACTGGGTGGTTCAAGCCCTGAATGCTGATTGGCCGACAGCCGTGGTATATCAGACCGTATACCACGGGTATGACAAAACTTTTATTTTTACTGGTCTAATTACGTTGGTAACCAGTTTATAATAGCAATAAGGCACCTCTGGGGTTTGTGACATATGGCCAATATACCACAGCTAAGGGCTGTGTCCAGGCACTCCGTGTTGCGTCGTGCTTAAGAACAACCCTCAGCCGTGGTATACCACACCCCTCGTGCCATATCGCTTAATCGCACGACACGACACATACACCTTTGGTGATGAAGATGACAAATCTGGAGTTATGAACATACTCCTTTGATCATTAATATGTAGTGCTATGGTGTAGTGTGTGTGGCTAGCCAAAATCATCACGCTGTGTCACCTGGGAAGCAGAGCTGAGGCAGGGCGATGAGGTCCAGGTCCTTGGGGACACTGATGTCCTCTGTGGTGCCACCCCCTCCATCGCTACCCTTGGCTGCCTCTCCATTAGCCGTACCAGGCCTCACCATCTTCTTCTTGATGAAGGAGCGCCTCCTCTGGATCCTGGTGAAGGCCGGGGCGTGACCCTGACCCTTGGTCTCGCTACTCACACTCTCATTGGTCACAAAGGGTGGGGCGTGCACCTGCAGTACCTCCGACTCCAACAGGGGGAGCTCTTTGATTTTACCCTGCTGGTGTGACTGGCAGGAAGGGGAAACATTACATGATATCATATACAGGCCTACATGTGATGCGTATTACTATGTGTCATATGATTGATATGATGGAGCCTAAGCCTACGGAAATCAATGTGTTGCAAAACCAACAGTGTAGTGAATCTGCACATTTCTGACATGATTTACTAAAGCTGGAAAGAGAGCAGGCGATGGGTTACGAAAACATATGCACGATTTGGAATCCGATCGCCGATTTAAACAAGCAGAGAAGTAGGGGAAGATTTCATACAATAGAAACATTTTCTCTAACTTGTTGCATCAGTGGTCAAAATGTCAGTTGTTTGTGTAAAGTTGGAAGAACACGACTGAGTCAGCAGTACCTACCCGATAGAGTTCCCTGAGTGAGTCAGCAGTACCTACCCGATAGAGTTCCCTGAGTGAGTCAGCAGTACCTACCCGATAGAGTTCCCTGAGTGAGTCAGCAGTACCTACCCGATAGAGTTCCCTGAGTGAGTCAGCAGTACCTACCCGATAGAGTTCCCTGAGTGAGTCAGCAGTACCTACCCGATAGAGTTCCCTGAGTGAGTCAGCAGTACCTACCCGATAGAGTTCCCTGAGTGAGTCAGCAGTACCTACCCGATAGAGTTCCCTGAGTGAGTCAGCAGTACCTACCCGATAGAGTTCCCTGAGTGAGTCAGCAGTACCTACCCGATAGAGTTCCCTGAGTGAGTCAGCAGTACCTACCCGATAGAGTTCCCTGAGTGAGTCAGCAGTACCTACCCGATAGAGTTCCCTGAGTGAGTCAGCAGTACCTACCCGATAGAGTTCCCTGAGTGAGTCAGCAGTACCTACCCGATAGAGTTCCCTGAGTGAGTCAGCAGTACCTACCCGATAGAGTTCCCTGAGTGAGTCAGCAGTACCTACCCGATAGAGTTCCCTGAGTGAGTCAGCAGTACCTACCCGATAGAGTTCCCTGAGTGAGTCAGCAGTACCTACCCGATAGAGTTCCCTGAGTGAGTCAGCAGTACCTACCCGATAGAGTTCCCTGAGTGAGTCAGCAGTACCTACCCGATAGAGTTCCCTGAGTGAGTCAGCAGTACCTACCCGATAGAGTTCCCTGAGTGAGTCAGCAGTACCTACCCGATAGAGTTCCCTGAGTGAGTCAGCAGTACCTACCCGATAGAGTTCCCTGAGTGAGTCAGCAGTACCTACCCGATAGAGTTCCCTGAGTGAGTCAGCAGTACCTACCCGATAGAGTTCCCTGAGTGAGTCAGCAGTACCTACCCGATAGAGTTCCCTGAGTGAGTCAGCAGTACCTACCCGATAGAGTTCCCTGAGTGAGTCAGCAGTACCTACCCGATAGAGTTCCCTGAGTGAGTCAGCAGTACCTACCCGATAGAGTTCCCTGAGTGAGTCAGCAGTACCTACCCGATAGAGTTCCCTGAGTGAGTCAGCAGTACCTACCCGATAGAGTTCCCTGAGTGAGTCAGCAGTACCTACCCGATAGAGTTCCCTGAGTGAGTCAGCAGTACCTACCCGATAGAGTTCCCTGAGTGAGTCAGCAGTACCTACCCGATAGAGTTCCCTGAGTGAGTCAGCAGTACCTACCCGATAGAGTTCCCTGAGTGAGTCAGCAGTACCTACCCGATAGAGTTCCCTGAGTGAGTCAGCAGTACCTACCCGATAGAGTTCCCTGAGTGAGTCAGCAGTACCTACCCGATAGAGTTCCCTGAGTGAGTCAGCAGTACCTACCCGATAGAGTTCCCTGAGTGAGTCAGCAGTACCTACCCGATAGAGTTCCCTGAGTGAGTCAGCAGTACCTACCCGATAGAGTTCCCTGAGTGTACTGCTGACTGCTCCAACCACCACACAAGCCTCCAGTAGTCCAGAGGGAACATCTGCCATCAGAGCCTAGACGACAGCAGAGCCAGCCGGACACCACCAACACACACACACACACACACACACACACACACACTGCCAGCTACAGCATTGTCTTCTTTTCTGAGTCCAACAGGTGGCGTCACTCCTACGCAAAACTCCTCCTGTACGACGTTAGTTCAACCAAATGTGGACTGAGTCGCACTGTCTGACGTAAGACAATGGTGTTTGTCTACAATCCATACATCGAGATTAGAGTCAGAATGATAGGTCTCCTGCTTCTCCTCCTCTGCCACTTTCTTCACTTCCACAGGACCCGTCTAGATCAGAAGCATCTCAGTAGAATCATCTGAAACATGGCCTCAGGTCTAGGGAACAACAGACACAGACATTAGTCAGTTAGGTTGGTCATTCTATAAGTCAATAAGGCCTGATAGAAGTCAGCATATAGACCCTATAAACTAAGATCCTGCATGCCAGCCTGGTAATCATGAAAAACCCATTGTCATCACACCAGATGTTGGGGCCTGATCACTCAGGCAGCTAACCAGAAACAGATCATTAACATGTTTAACATGCATCCCAAGCCCAGGGGAGGAAATCAAGTGTCCGTAGTTATTGTAACTTATTTAAGTGAATCGTCAGGTTTTGACTTTGTTTTATTTTTTGTCAACTGTAAAGCAGCAAGGTACGATTTGAACCTCATATAAACCACGTACAACATGTTTTCTCCATAACGTATTACTTTGCCTGCATACTTTCCTCTGTTGTCGGCAATGGTAAAAAACAACAACTAATCAAGCAGAGATAGGGCTTTACTGATGTAGGTTCCAGAAAGGAGCTGGTCTGGGAGTGAAGATTTCTACGGATTGATAAATGATGTAACACATTCCTCTGTGGACTGTGTTCTGAAGCCTCAGATTGTGGTGTGGAGAATGACAATGTCTGCATTCTTCTGTCCACTTGAAGATGAGAAGTGTATTGTCTGTTTCATCTTAATATTACATTTTTATGGGCCAGTCTGAGATATGGCTTTTTCTTTGCAACTCTGCCTAGAAGGCCGGCATCCCGGAGTCGCCTCTTCACTGTTGACGTTGAGACTGGTGTTTTGCGGGTACTATTTAATGAAGCTGCCAGTTGAGGACTTGACACTAATGTCCTCTTGCTCAGTTGTGCACCAGGGCCTCCCACTCCTCTTTCTGTTCTGGTTAGAGCCAGTTTGCACTGTTCTGTGAAGGGAGTAGTACGCAGAGTTGTATGAGAACTTCAGTTTCTTGGAAATTTCTCGCATGGAATAGTCTTCATTTCTCGGAACAAGAATAGACTGATGAGTTTCAGAAGAAAGCTCTTTGTTTCTGGCCATTTTGAGCCTGTAATCCAACCCAGAAAGGTTGATGCTCCAGATACTCAACTAGTCTAAAGAAGGCCAGTTTTATTGCTTCTTTAAAATCAGGACAACAGTTTTCAGCTGTGCTAACATAATTGCAAAAGGGTTTTCTAATGATCAATTAGCCTTTTAAAATGATAAACTTGGATTAGCTAACACAACATGCCATTGGAACACAGGAGTGATGGTTGCTGATAATGGGCCTCTGTACACCTATGTAGATATTCCATAAAAAAATTGCAGTTTCCAGGTACAATAGTCATTTACAACATTAACAATGTCTACACTGTATTTCTGATTCATTTGATGTTATTTTATTGGACAAAAAAAAAGTGCTTTTCTTTAAGAAACAAGGACATTTCTAAGTGACCCCAAACTTTTGAACGGTAGTGTATATAAAAATGTATATCTAAAATATCATCGTTGCATAAGTATTTGTTTAGGGAAGCCTAAATTAGTTCAGGAGTAAAATTTGACTTAACAAATCACATAATAAGTTACATGGACTCACTGAAATAATAGGGGCTGCCATTTTTTATTTATTTTTATGATGAACCCATCCTCTGTCCCCCATACAACATCGGTAAGGTTTCAGTCAGGTAATGAATGTCAAGCACTGATTCAACTACAAAGACCAGGGAGCTTTTCGAAAACCTCATAAAGAAGGGCAGTGATTGGTAGATTGATAATAATAACAAATCAGACATTGAATCTCTCTTTAAGTGTGGTCAAGTTAATAATTATGCTGTGGATTATGTATTAAACCAACCAGACACAGTCGTCTTTCTGAACTGAGCTGCAGGACAGGAAGGAAACGGCTCAAGGATGTTACCATGAGGCCATTGGTGATTTTAAAACATTGTAGTGACTTCACAATAATAATGTAAATGACAGACTGAAAAGAAGAATACAAATATGCATCTTGTATACAACAGGGCACTAACGTAATCTGCAAAAAACAAAGCAAAGGAATACACTTTTTGGCCTAGATGTAAAGCCTTATGTTTGGGGCAAATCCAACACAACACATCACCGAGTAACTGACTCCTTATTTCCAAGAATGGTGGTGGCTGCATCATGGTATGGGAATGCTTGAAAAATCAGCAAATACAGTGGAGTTTTTCATGATGAAAAGAAATGGGATTAAGCTAAGCATAGGCAAAATCCTAAAGGAAACCTGCTTCAGTCTGCTTTACACCAGAGACTGGGAGAGGAATTCACCTTTCAGCAGAACAATAATCCACAACAGATGGCCAAATCTACACTGGAGTTGCTAACCAAGAACACAGTGAATGTTCCTGAGTGGCCAAGTTTTGACTTAAATCTGCTTTAAAATATATGGCAAGACTTGAAAATGGCTGTTTAGACATGATCCCCAACATCTTGACAGAGAATTTAGAAAATAATAAATGGGCAAATATTGCACAAATCCGGGTGTGCAAAGCCCTTATAGACTCCCCAAGAAGACTCACAGCTGTAAATCGATGGCAAAGGTGTTTCCAACATGTATTGACTCAGGGAGCTGAATACTTATGCAACGATTATATTTTAGCATATTTAATTTGTATTAATCTTTAAAATATGTTAGAATATTTCTTCCACTTTGACAGAGTATTCTGTGTAGATTGTTGACGAAAAATGACAATTAAATACATTTTAATCTCACTTTGTAACACAATAAAATGTGAAGCAATCCAAGGGTTCTGAATACTATCAGTTATTTCTGAGAAAAAAAACATACTTCCGCAAGTTACCATGAATTACTTAGTGAGATTTATTTACTTTGTTGGCACAGTTTAGATATCATCCTGTCATAACTGCCATTTTGTCTGCATGCAATGCTCATAGTCTTTATTTAACATGTAAATAATTATATTCCTAATACTACATATTCGGTCAAAAGGTTTAATTCAAAAGATAAAAATACAAGACACAACAAAGTCGCCTAGAGTAAGTAGGATTGTGTGATTCATAAAGGCCAAGCAGTTTGCTTTTCTCCCCAAAAGGCACATCCGTTTGTGATCATCAGTGCAGCTGCAGTGGTGCTCACATTAGGTCTATGAAATCCCTGCCCACATTTTGGACCAGTGAGTCGCATAACCTTGTGTAATGGAAAAAAACACTCGGAGTAATAATATTCTCTCTCAAAATCCACAGTTTAGGGGGAAAAAAACCCAACAAAAAACTTTTTTTTTTTTTTTTTTTACAGTTCTGCCTGTACAAAACTATTCAAGGTACAGTTCAGAATAGCGATCCATCCAAATGTTACAGTAACTCCACAATAATGGCAGAGTGAACAGAATACAAATATAGAAATATTCCAAAACATGCATCGTAAATACATAGAGGGTGTTGAAAAGACATATGCACTGTTACTATACTACATGACACCAAAGATGGGTTTTAAAAAAGGATTTTCCAGAAATAAACGACCCGATGGAGCCACATACATCTAGTCTGTACTCTGCTCTGGCAGAACCCAGTCTGAGTCCTGGCCGACAGTGACACACTGGTCATTCTAGTTCTAAATCTCAGGTACGTCGCAAGTCTTATTGATAGGGTGCTATTTATAGTCTAACGACAGGTAGACTGATCTTTGTCCTCATCTATAAACGCATGTTGACTTGTCATTTAAACTACAGAACACAAAAGAGGAAAAGTGATGACAGTATTGGTAGGGGACTGCGTCAGCTGTATTCAGCTTTGACGCGGTTTTGACACTTTAAATGGCATTGTTGTGACAAGAAGGTTTGCATCTTAAATAAAAAGTGGTCAGATTGTTTAAACCCGACATATAGCTAGCTCTCTTATGACACTTAGAAAATACAAGACATCACCAACCTCTATTCAATCGGCTATTTTCCATCAGGTACCTTCGTTGGAGAAATAATGAAGGCGTCAAATCCACCTTTATTGGCGATAACGCGCACACGAAGCTCCACACAGTACGCCGCTGACCCGACCCGACCCGAAGACTCCACTCTCCGGATAAGACCAGAGCAGTGGAGCAAATGTCAAATTTCAACCGCTGTTGGCTCCATACAACTTCCTGGTGAAAAAGGCGTCTCATAGCCTACACAGATTCAAAGTAGATTCAGGACTAATATGAATCAGAAGCAGATAACTCATTAAAATCATATTATTTCTACTGTTTTGCGATTCAATTAAGATGTATGTTGTAGCTTACAACTACAATCATTTTACAAATAAAACGACCAAAAATGTATAGTACTGCTGGTTGCAATATGTAGTTAAATGCTGCCATCCAGCGGCTGAGAGGAACATCCATGAAACGCAGAATACTATCCAGTGGTGAGAATTGTAACACTAGAAGAACACCACAAGGTGGGGACATTGTATAAAGGACTGTTGTCAACACTAGAAGAACACCACAAGGTGGGGACATTGTATAAAGGACTGTTGTCAACATTCGCAGACGAGTGGCCCTTTTTGTGCACAAGGTCTCATTTGTGCGTTTTGTTTAGATCATGTCCAAGACACAGTGGGTGTATGGTACTTAAGTAAAAATACTTAAAAGTACTACTTAAGTATTTTTTTTGGGGGGGGGGGGTATCTGTACTTAGCATTACTCTTTTTTTACATTTTTGACAACTTTTACTTTTACTTCACTACATTCCTAAAGAAAATGATGTACTTTTTACTCCATACATTTTCCCTGACTCCCAAAAGTACTTGTTACATTCTGAATGCTTAGCAGGACAGATAAATGGTCTAATTCACACACCTATCTAGAGAACATCCTTGGTCATCCCTACTGTCTCTGATCTGGTGGACTCACTAAACAGAGAACATCCCTGGTCATCCCTACTGCCTCTGATCTGGTGGACTCACTAAACAGAGAACATCCCTGGTCATTTCTACTGCCTCTGATCTGGTGGACTCACTAAACAGAGAACATCCCTGGTCATTTCTACTGCCTCTGATCTGGTGGACTCACTAAACAGAGAACATCCTTGGTCATCCCTACTGCCTCTGATCTGGAGGACTCACTAAACAGAGAACATCCCTGGTCATCCCTACTGCCTCTGATCTGGAGGACTCACTAAACAGAGAACATCCCTGGTCATCCCTACTGCCTCTGATCTGGTGGGCTCACTAAACAGAGAACATCCCTGGTCATCCCTACTGCCTCTGATCTGGTGGACTCACTAAACAGAGAACATCCCTGGTCATCCCTACTGCCTCTGATCTGGTGGACTCACTAAACAGAGAACATCCCTGGTCATCCCTACTGCCTCTGATCTGGAGGACTCACTAAACAGAGAACATCCCCGGTCATCCCTACTGCCTCTGATCTGGTGGACTCACTAAACAGAGAACATCCCTGGTCATCCCTACTGCCTCTGATCTGGTGGACTCACTAAACAGAGAACATTCCTGGTCATCCCTACTGCCTCTGATCTGGTGGACTCACTGAACAGAGAACATCCCTGGTCATCCCTACTGCCTCTGATCTGGTACACTCACTAAACAGAGAACATCCCTAGTCATCCCTACTGCCTATGATATGGTGGACTCACTAAACAGAGAACATTCCTGGTCATCCCTACTGCCTCTGATCTGGAGGACTCACTAAACAGAGAACATCCCCGGTCATCCCTACTGCCTCTGATCTGGTGGACTCACTAAACAGAGAACATCCCTGGTCATCCCTACTGCCTCTGATCTGGTGGACTCACTAAACAGAGAACATCCCTGGTCATCCCTACTGCCTCTGATCTGGTGGACTCCCTAAACAGAGAACATCCCTGGTCATCTCTACTGCCTCTGATATGGTGGACTCACAAAACAGAGAACATCCCTGGTCACCCCTACTGCCTCTGATCTGGTACACTCACTAAACAGAGAACATCCCTGGTCATCCCTACTGCCTCTGATCTGGCAGACTCACTAACACACATGCTTCATTTGTAAATGATGTCTGAGTGTTGGACGTGCCCCTGGCAATCTGTAAAATAAAAAAACAAGAAAATGGTGCCGTGTGGTCTGCTTAATATAAGGAATTTGAAATTATTTATACTTTTACTATTGATACTTAAGAATATTTTAGCAATTACATTTACTTTTGATTACAAAATACTTTTAGACTTTTACTCATGTAGGATTTTACTGGGTGACTATGAAGGTATCTTTACTTTTACTCAAGTGTGACAATTGGGTACTTTTCCACCACTGGTAAGACATAGTATTGCAGTCTGGTAGATTTCCAGTCATTTAAATGAATCAAATACCCCCCTTGGTTTAGAAATAGTATATGACTTATGTAGCTTATGCCAGCGACTGTTTCACCTTATCATAAACATGATCTTACAGAGTGTGGCTTTAATTGAAAGAGGAAGCTGTGGTTAGCTCAGCGTAGACGACCTGTGGTTTGACCCGAGGTGGAATGTGATGTGTGATATGGTGTGGAGGTGTAGCTATTCCCTCTCCAGTTTTTTATTCATTTTATAACCCTGATAAGTCATCATTAAAGTTTGGCGCTTAATGCACTGATAGCCTTCGTGTCTTCTTCGTCTACCAAGATCTTCGGACTGTACGCTGGCTTCACTCATATTGACCTAAAAACAAACCACCCTCTAACGTTAATATGACTTTATATCACACGTGTAGAGTAGTTCATAGATGATGCAGTTTATTATCATAGATACATAGCTAATATTTTGTTTTCAAAAGGTCATATATGAGTGCAATACAACAATAAAGCGACAGAAGCCCTTGAGTTTTTTTTTAGGTGCATTCAATACAGTGTTCTTCCATGGTTCTACATATGAAGGCGCAAGCATATTTACAGAATGTATATACAGTCCTTATAGAAAAAAAGCTCATACAAATAATCCGCTTTTTTAAAGCAGCAAAATAAACTAAAATAGTATTTACACTGACTGCAAATACTGTTTTTCCCATTCTTTAAGTAATATCAGTGATAAATTCATCACATAAAATACTATATGCAACTCCCATTGTCCTAAGATAAAATGACATTATAAAAGTATCTTTCAAATAATGAGAGATGAATGATTGCATTCTCCTATCAAAAGAAAAGAGGGAAATTGATTGAGTTTAATTATCAAATTGAATTATACTTATTCAAAAACACATTTCTGTCTGAAAAGATAACAAATGAAATATTGGTATTGCAGTGTGACCTCAATCTTAGAAAATAAAGTGAATTGTAAACCAGATGATGCGCATGCGCACGTGTTTCAAACACATTCCAGTCCTCCATTACTGTAACATACCTCTTGCATTTGTTACAACTGTAAATATATATCTGTATTTATATATGTTATATTTAAATAAAGTGAAAGCATCCATTTAACATGAAAAGAGCTATATATATAAAACATATCCAGTTCTTTTTTTTTCTTTTGCAAGATTATTCTTTTCTTTTCTTCAAACTTTGTATGTGCAAGTTCTGTGCAGACCCTCTGCCCATCACAAAACGACAAATATTTTACATTCATGACTTTGTCACCTGATGGAATCAAAGAAACGCAAACTCCCAGCAGGCCTTTCAACATAGGCCACTACCTCAACATTCCAGAATCAACAGCTAGAGGTTCAGGAAAACTATCATCCACTTTCTTGCATTTTAGAAACACTCAAGTTGCACTTCAAGTATTCAACAAGGCATGGTTCTTCTCTTAAAAACCAAACCAATACTATGCTTATTTAGCTACGAGTACATGGTTGTTGTTTTTCATACAGTATAACTATGATACTATGACATACATACAGCCATGCATGAAAAAAGTTCACCCGACCCCAGTCGTAACACTTCCACCCTTGCTTACAGAGGCAGAAAACAATATTGCAACGATCGTCTGATTTGTCAAATACTTGATGCTCTCTGTTTGTTTACACTTCAAGTTTGGTTTGAATCTCCTCTTGACACTGAAAAGATTTCAGCTTTTTGTTTTTCAGTTCGACACATTAATGAAGGTTAAATTACACTTTCACAAATCTACCTCTACTGATTAACATGTATCCTTAACAAGAGACGACAGAGCGATGTACTCTGAAACTTCAATATAATAAACACGTAGGAGAAGGAAGCCATATCTCATATACGATAAGTATTCGTGTAGAAACACAGCCAACCTGGATATAGTTATTGGGTAGTCCCAGCTCTATAGCCCTAAGGCTCTGATCTGACCTCCTGGGGCCTGTCACAGCAGAGACATGGGCCTGTAAAGCCATAACCAGCATACTCAACACAACAGACAGACCAGAGCCATAATGAGTTCCACAGTGGAGCTCTACTCCATCCACTAGTTTCCACCCTCAGTCCACCATGTCCTCTAAAGAAGAATGCAACTGAGCCCCCATTCTGGCTCAGGGTGCATGTAGGCCATGCAGAGCCAACATGGTGAGTTAACGTTTAGCTAAGGCCGCTTCAGATAACAGCATAACTCGCCACAAGGCCCAAACCATGCAGCAACCAGGTGTTAAATGTAAACGCACTACAAGTGAGAGGATATAACTCTTCTTTTCAATTTTTTACCCTGTTTTCTCCCCAATTTCGTGGTATCCAATTGGTAGTTACAGTCTTGTCTCATCGCTGCAACTCCCCGTATAGACTCAGTAGAGGCAAAGGTCGAGAGCGGTGCGTCCTCCGAAACACAACCCAACCAAGGCGCACTGCTTCTTGACACAATGCCCACCCGGAAGCCAACCACACCAATGTGTCGGAGGAAACACCGTACACCTGGCGACCGTGGCAGCGTGAACTGCGCCCGTCCCCCACAGGAGTCTCTAGTGCGTGATGGGACAAGGACATCCCTGCCGGCCAAACCCTCCCCTAACCCGGACAACGCTGGGCCAATTGTGTGCCACTCCATGGGTCTCCCGGTCGCGGCCGGCTGCGACAGAGCCTGGACTCGAACCCAGAATCTCTAGTGGCACAGCTAGCACTGCGATGCAGTACCTTAGACCACTGCACCACTCGGGAGGCCCCTGGATATAACTCTTCTATCAAGACCCATTACTTCAGTTAGAAAAATAAAAGGAAGACCTATATGGTAGGAAAATAATCAACTTGAATTCCTGCACAGTTTAAGTTCTGCCTAAGTGCTCCTCCCCCAATACTCCGACTTCCCCCCCCACCTCCAAGAGCAGGTACTCCCACATTTGACAAACATCTAGCTAGTATTAGTTACATCCTCAAACAAACGTCAGCAGCTGAAATTGTGCAGCGAGTGACACAATCCATTAACAATGCAATTGAAACAAGACAAAGAAGAGAACGAATTGAAGCCTGAAATCTCTTTCTCCTCTGTGAGACAGAAGAGCTTCCAAGCTCCTTACAGTGCTCCTCAACTTCTGTCCTCCGTTTGGTATGCAATTCTCCGTAACTCCAATGCAGCATTGAGATTCTTTCTCATTTCCTTAAAGTGTTTCTGTTCTCCGTCAACGGTGAGGCCCTTGTGATCTCAGAAGGATATATTCTGAAAGGTGGAAAATAGGATCCTTAGTATAAATGACTAAAGAGGATAAAGATATATTTGTGTGGATCAACATTTCCCCAAACTCGCTCCTGGGGACCACAAGGGGTGCACGTTTTGGTTTTGATCTAGCACTACACAGCTGATTCAAATAATCAAAGCCTGATGATGAATTCATTATTTGAATCAGCTGTGTAGTGCTAGGGCAAAAAACAAAACATGTCCCCCTTGAGGTCCCCAGGAGTTTGGGAAATGCTTGTGTACAGTAGATATAGTGTAACTCAGACGTGTCAAACTCATTCCACGGAGGGTCGAGTGTCTGGTGTTTTTAGTTTTTCCTTTCAATTTAGACCTAGACAACCAGGTGAGGGGAGTTCTTTACTAATTAGTAACCTAAATGTATCAATCAAGTACGAGGAAGGAGCAAAAACCAGCAGACACTCGGCTCTGTGTGGAATGAGTTTGACACGTGGTGTAACTGGTCTTATTACAATTTAGTTTGTCATAACAGTTAGAAATACAATAATTAGGAGAAGTGATTGATTTACCAAACAATGCCTTCCTCCCCCTCCTCTCCTAACTGAGAAATCACCTCCTTACACATGTGCCGTTTCCTCTTAAAGCCACTAAAAACCTAAAGTCCAAAAAGTAAAACATCAACCCTGTAAATGATACCGGGCCTGGCCCATTTGGTGATGGGCCAGGCCCATCACCATTGTTCCCATCATTTGGTGATGGGAACAATGTCCTTCTGCAACATAATGTCAAAATTATATAGAGGAAAGTTAACTAAATAAACATGTTCAATCAAAAGAGCAATTTTCTGCATTTTCAAATGCTTCACTTATTAGAAGAATATAATATTTCTTAGAGACTCTTCATCTTTTCCTTTATCTTGACCTTTGAATGGAAGTGAGAGTGAAGTGCATGTCTTTTTCCAGAGATCCCAGTTCAGCGCGTGAACGTCGGTCGGTCACATGTGTATCCACTGTCCCCTGATCTGTCCTTTCCAGTTGGACCGCCTCGATCGCGGCCCCTGGTGGCCCTGAGAGGGAGAGACGGCTGTCCTCTCCTCGCCACACCACAGTCCTTAGACCGTGACGAGCGAGAGACAGGCCCCAAATTAAATGAAATACAAGTCAAAACCTTAACACATCATGGCCCATGTGTGTCTTTGAGAAAGAGGTCGGTCAAGCAAATGCCATCAGCAGATTATTGGGTGGCAACGGTTGTAAAAAAGGAATGTCGTTTTTTTATTTTTTGATGATGTCGTTGCATTGCTATGGTTACAGTAAGCTCCGACCTTTCCGGTGAATTGGCGATCACATCAAATTACAGAGTGGACTCGCACTGCACTTTACACATAGTGGTGGAGGCACCTTTCTTTGTCAGTTTTAGAACACTGGGTTTCTCCGTGACGCTGTTATCGCACACAGGCCCTGTTAGAGCCTTCTGCTCGCCCTTGGCCTCCGCGTCGCCGTGACTTGGGTAGATAACCAGGAACCAGGCGGTGAGGAAACCCAGGAAGGAGCCGCCGGACGCCACCATGGGGATGACCCGCACACTACCCGTGGCGTCCACTGCCGCGCCCAGCGCCGACGCCACCAGGATCTGGGAGATGTACACCTGGCACGACAGGATGGCACAGTCGATGCCGAAGCCCCGCTTGGAATTCCCCGGGCTGTGGTGAATGTACTGGGATAGAGGGAGCGGGGAGGTGAGAGGGAGGAGAGAGAAGAGAGAGGGAGAGAGAGTAGAGAGAGGGAGAGAGAGTAGAGAGAGGGAGAGTAGAGAGAGGGAGAGTAGAGAAAGGGAGAGAAGAGAGAGGGAGAGTAGAGAGGGAGAGAAGAGAGAGGGAGAGTAGACAAAGGTAGAGTAGAGAGAGGGAGAATAGAGAGAGGGAGAGAGGGAGAGTAGAGAGAAGGAGAGAAGAGAGAGGGAGAGAAGAGAGAGGGAGAGTAGAGAGAAGGAGGGTAGAGGGAGAATAGAGAGAGAGAGGTAGAGAGGGAGAGTAGAGAGAAGGAGAGAAGAGAGAGGGAGAGTAGAGAGAGGGAGAGAAGAGAGGGAGAGAAGAGAGAAGGAGAGAAGAGAGAGGGAAAGAAGAGGGAGAGAAGAGAGTAGAGAGAGGGAGAAGAGAGAGGGAGAGTAGAGAGGGAGAGAAGAGAGAGGGAGAGTAGAGAGAGGGAGAGAAGAGAGGGAGAGAAGAGAGAGGGAGAGTAGAGAGATGGAGGGGTAGAGGGAGAATAGAGAGAGAGAGGTAGAGAGGGAGAGTAAAGAGAGGGAGAGAAAAAAGGGAGAGAAGAGAGTAGAGAGAGGGAGAGTAGAGAGAGAGGGAGAGAAGAGAGAGGGAGAGAAGAGAGAGAGATTAGAGAGAGGGAGAGAGAAGTGAGAGGGAGAATAGAGAGGAGAGAAAAGAGAGGGAGAGTAGAGAGTAGAGAGAGTAGAGAGAGTAGTGAGAGGGAGAAGAGAGAGGGAGAGAGAAGTGAGGGGAGAGTAGAGAGGAGAGAAAAGAGAGGGAGAGTAGAGAGTAGAGAGAGGGAGAGTAGAGAGATGGAAAGAAGAGAGCGGGAGAGTAGAGAGGGAGAGAAGAGAGTGAGAGTAGAGAGAGTAGAGAGGGAGAGAAGAGAGAGGGAGAGAAGAGAGAGGGAGAGAGTAGAGAGAGGGAGAGAAGAGAGAGGGATAGAAGTGAGAGGAAGAGAAGAGAGAGTAGAGAGAGGGAGAGGAGAGAGGGAGAGAAGAGGTATGGTGTAAAATAATTGCTAAATTGTCATTGTAATACACAGGGTGTTCGTAACTGACTGACTTGTACCTGGTTAAATAAATGTTACATCATTTAAAACAATGTAGATATTATATCAACCTGCGTATAACCCGTTCTGGCATCCTCTAAGGGCATCTGGCATTAGTCTTGGCATAGTGACATCAATGTTAACGTTTCTGGATCTTTTCCTGGACTGACACACAGCAGCATACAGCGTTGGGATAATCATAACAGTCAGAAGATGAAACATTACCACCGTCGGTTGGCACCTTCAATCTGCCCTGATGTAGGTCTGCAATAACATCCTTCGACAGAAGTTACTTCTACTGTTTATTGTATGTGATTTCAACTATATTTAATGAGATGTCCACTCAGTATGTTTACTTCAAAACGTTGTGGGGACATGTAATTTTTTTTTAATAAAGCCTCCAAATTTTTGCTCTCATGTTCTCACACTGGGTGTGAATACCATGACCTCTGAACAGTGAATACCATGACCTCTGAACAGTGAATACCATGACCTCTGAACAGTGAATACCATGACCTCTGAACAGTGAATACCATGACCTCTGAACAGTGAATACCATGACCTCTGAACATCATCTGGTATACTGTATATTGATCTAGTAGAAAAGTGGTTCCCGATCCAGTAGGACAGTCCCGTACCCCTTTAAACATTCAACCTCCAGCTGTGTACCCCATCTAGCACCAGGGTCAGCGCACTCTCAAATGTTGTTTTTTGCCATCATTGTAAGCCTGCCACACACACACTATACATTTATTAAACATAAGAATGAGTGTGAGTTTTTGTCACAACCCGGCTCGTGGGAAGTGACAAAGAGCTCTTATAGGACCAGGGCACAAATAATAATATAATAATAATCAATCATTTTTCTCTTTATTTAGCCATCTAACATATAAAACTTTATTTGTTCATCGAAAATTGTGAATAACTCACCACAGGTTAATGAGAAGGGTGTGCTTGAAAGGATGCACATAACTCTGCAATGTTGGATTGTATTGGAGAGCGTCATAAATGTAACGGACATATATCAGGAGCTGTGCCAGGCCCGCCACTCATCCAGCTGTAGCGCATAGAACTCACTGGCTTGTATGCGAAGCAGTAATTGTTTCAGAACATCTCCTGCCATGTCACTGATGCGTCGTGAAACAGTGTTGTTTGATGAAGGCATTGTCTGTATAGTTTTTTTGGCCTTTTCCCCCAGCATTGTCCCAGCCATATCCGCGGCAGCAGGAAGAATTAAGTCGTCCACAATAGTATGGGGCTTGCTTGTCCTAGCCACTCGGTAGCTCACCATATAAGACGCTTCTAACCCCTTCTTATTAATGGTCTCTGTTGCTTTTGTACATGTCTTACTACTCAAAAGTAGTCTTAATACTCGCTCAAAAAACTCCCGTGGCTTATTTTTCAAATTGGAATGTTTTGTATCTAAATGTCTGTGCAAGAGTGAAGGTTTCATCAGGTTGTGAGATAGTACTTTTGCACATATAACACACTGTGGCCGAGGAAAGGCACTACTCCCAATATAAGTGAACCCCAAATCAATGTAATGCTCATTGTATTTGCGCCTCTTCGATGGTCCAACGTCCCTGTCTGTTGTTCGGTGCTTTCCCTGGTAAGGGGGCAGGAGCTCTTCAGCTGCATCAGATTCACAACTGTCAGTGTCCATGCTAGCTGGGCTAACAACAAATGTAGAATTACTGATGCTAGTATTGGATGCGCTCGTGGAAGCAGAACAACTTGTGTCTTCAACAGGTGCAGGTGTAATACTGCTGGTAGTAGCAGTACTACCAGTAGAGCTGGTATGTGTCTCTATGGACGCGGGCCTTACTTTTTTTAACCATTTATCAATTTTAGAGCAAACAGAATGAGCAGCAGCTACATTTGGCTACATACGGACCGTTAGTGGAATTCCCGCGAGAGAGTAACGGTTAATGTGATTGGATGTTAATTATTTGACTAGGCTACCTGTATTTGACATTGTGTTGTTATTTTGCTGAACACTAGATGGTTTCATTTCATTTTGGCAGTGAAACGAGGCTACTCAGGCGAGAAAAAAACCTCACCCAAATGTATATCCCCGTTGGAAAATATAAATGGACTGTTAGAAAATGTGAAGATCTTTTTTTAAATATATATTTTTTAATGTGAATCACATTTTTATTTGGTGTACCCTCAGCGGCATTGCACCCCAGTTTGGAAATACCTGCATTAGGAGATGCTACTAACTAGCCTGTTATATCAGTCTATACTAACTAGCCTGTTATATCAGTCTATACTAACTAACCTGTTATATCAGTCTATACTAACTAACCTGTTATATCAGTGTCTACTAACTAACCTGTTATATCAGTCTATACTAACTAACCTGTTATATCAGTCTATACTAACTAACCTGTTATATAAGTCTATACTAACTAACCTGTTATATCAGTGTCTACTAACTAACCTGTTATATCAGTCCATACTAACTAACCTGTTATATCAGTCTATACTAACTAACCTGTTATATCAGTCTATACTAACTAACCTGTTATATCAGTCTATACTAACTAACCTGTTATATCAGTGTCTACTAACTAACCTGTTATATCAGTGTCTACTAACTAACCTGTTATATCAGTGTCTACTAACTAACCTGTTATATCAGCGTGTAACTAACTAACCTGTTATATCAGTGTCTACTAACTAGCCTGTTATATCAGTCTATACTAACTAACCTGTTATATCAGTGTCTACTAACTAACCTGTTATATCAGTCTATACTAACTAACCTGTTATATCAGTCTATACTAACTAACCTGTTATATCAGTGTCTACTAACTAACCTGTTATATCAGTGTCTACTAACTAACCTGTTATATCAGTGTCTACTAACTAACCTGTTATATCAGTGTCTACTAACTAACCTGTTATATCAGCGTGTAACTAACTAACCTGTTATATCAGTCTATACAAACTAACCTGTTACATAAGTCTATACTAACTAACCTGTTATATCAGTGTCTACTAACTAACCTGTTATATCAGTGTCTACTAACTAACCTGTTATATCAGTGTGTAACTAACTAACCTGTTATATCAGTCTATACTAACTAACCTGTTATATCAGTGTGTAACTAACTAACCTGTTATATCAGTGTCTACTAACTAACCTGTTATATCAGTCTATACTAACTAACCTGTTATATCAGTCTATACTAACTAACCTGTTATAACAGTGTCTACTAACTAACCTGTTATATCAGTCTATACTAACTAACCTGTTATATCAGTCTATACTAACTAACCTGTTATATCAGTCCATACTAACTAACCTGTTATGTCAGTGTCTACTAACTAACCTGTTATATCAGTGTCTACTAACTAACCTGTTATATCAGTGTCTACTAACTAACCTGTTATATCATTCTATACTAACTAACCTGTTATATCAGTGTTTACTAACTAACCTGTTATATCAGTCTATACTAACTAACCTGTTATATCAGTCTATACTAACTAACCTGTTATATCAGTGTTTACTAACTAACCTGTTATATCAGTGTCTACTAACTAACCTGTTATATCAGTCCATACTAACTAACCTGTTATATCAGTGTCTACTAACTAACCTGTTATATCAGTCTATACTAACTAACCTGTTATATCAGTCCATACTAACTAACCTGTTATATCAGTCTATACTAACTAACCTGTTATATCAGTGTGTAACTAACTAACCTGTTATATCAGTCTATACTAACTAACCTGTTATATCAGTCTATACTAACTAACCTGTTATATCAGTGTTTACTAACTAACCTGTTATATCAGTCTATACTAACTAACCTGCTATATCAGTCTATACTAACTAACCTGTTATATCAGTCTATACTAACTAACCTGTTATATCAGTCTATACTAACTAACCTGTTATATCAGTGTATACTAACTAACCTGTTATATCAGTGTCTACTAACTAACCTGTTATGTCAGTCTATACTAACTAACCTGTTATATCAGTCTATACTAACTAACCTGTTATATCAGTCTATACTAACTAACCTGTTATATCAGTGTCTACTAACTAACCTGTTATATCAGTCTATACTAACTAACCTGTTATATCAGTATCTACTAACTAGCCTGTTATATCAGCGTGTAACTAACTAACCTGTTATATCAGCGTGTAACTAACTAACCTGTTATATCAGTATCTACTAACTAACCTGTTATATCAGTATCTACTAACTAGCCTGTTATATCAGCGTGTAACTAACTAACCTGTTATATCAGTGTCTACTAACTAACCTGTTATATCAGTGTCTACTAACTAACCTGTTATATCAGTCCATACTAACTAACCTGTTATATCAGTCTATACTAACTAACCTGTTATATCAGTATCTACTAACTAACCTGTTATATCAGTGTCTACTAACTAACCTGTTATATCAGTCTATACTAACTAGCCTGTTATATCAGCGTGTAACTAACTAACCTGTTATATCAGTCTATACTAACTAACCTGTTATATCAGTCTATACTAACTAACCTGTTATATCAGTCTATACTAACTAACCTGTTATATCAGTCTATACTAACTAACCTGTTATATCAGTATCTACTAACTAGCCTGTTATATCAGCGTGTAACTAACTAACCTGTTATATCAGTGTCTACTAACTAACCTGTTATATCAGTGTCTACTAACTAACCTGTTATATCAGTCCATACTAACTAACCTGTTATATCAGTCTATACTAACTAACCTGTTATATCAGTCTATACTAACTAACCTGTTATATCAGTCTATACTAACTAACCTGTTATATCAGTCCATACTAACTAACCTGTTATATCAGTCTATACTAACTAACCTGTTATATCAGTGTCTACTAACTAACCTGTTATATCAGTCTATACTAACTAGCCTGTTATATCAGTGTCTACTAACTAACCTGTTATATCAGTCTATACTAACTAACCTGTTATATCAGTGTGTAACTAACTAACCTGTTATATCAGCGTGTAACTAACTAACCTGTTATATCAGTCTATACTAACTAACCTGTTATATCAGTGTCTACTAACTAACCTGTTATATCAGTCCATACTAACTAACCTGTTATATCAGTCTATACTAACTAACCTGTTATATCAGTCCATACTAACTAACCTGTTATATCAGTGTCTACTAACTAACCTGTTATGTCAGTATCTACTAACTAGCCTGTTATATCAGCGTGTAACTAACTAACCTGTTATATCAGTCTATACTAACTAACCTGTTATATCAGTCTATACTAACTAACCTGTTATATCAGTGTTTACTAACTAACCTGTTATATCAGTCTATACTAACTAACCTGTTATATCAGTGTGTAACTAACTAACCTGTTATATCAGCGTGTAACTAACTAACCTGTTATATCAGTCTATACTAACTAACCTGTTATATCAGTCTATACTAACTAACCTGTTATATCAGTGTCTACTAACTAACCTGTTATATCAGTGTTTACTAACTAACCTGTTATATCAGTGTGTAACTAACTAACCTGTTATATCAGTCTATACTAACTAACCTGTTATATCAGTTTCAACTAACTAACCTGTTATGTCAGTGTGTAACTAACTAACTAACCTGTTATATCAGTGTGTAACTAACTAACCTGTTATATCAGTCTATACTAACTAACCTGTTATATCAGTCTATACTAACTAACCTGTTATATCAGTCCATACTAACTAACCTGTTATATCAGTCTATACTAACTAACCTGTTATATCAGTCTATACTAACTAACCTGTTATATCAGTCTATACTAACTAACCTGTTATATCAGTGTATACTAACTAACCTGTTATATCAGTGTCTACTAACTAACCTGTTATATCAGTCTATACTAACTAACCTGTTATATCAGTCTATACTAACTAACCTGTTATATCAGTCTATACTAACTAACCTGTTATATCAGTATCTACTAACTAGCCTGTTATATCAGCGTGTAACTAACTAACCTGTTACATAAGTCTATACTAACTAACCTGTTATATCAGTCTATACTAACTAACCTGTTATATCAGTGTGTAACTAACTAACCTGTTATATCAGTCTATACTAACTAACCTGTTATATCAGTATGTAACTAACTAACCTTTTATGTCAGTCTATATTAACTAACCTGTTATATAAGTGTGTAACTAACTAACTAACCTGTTATGTCAGTCTATAGTAACTAACATACTAACTAACATGTTATATCAGCGTGTAACTAACTAGCTAACCTGTTATGTCAGTTTATACTAACTAACCTGTTATATCAGTGTGTAACTAACTGACTAACCTGTTATGTCAGTCTATACTAACTAACCTGTTAGGTCAGGGTATACTAACTAACCTGTTAGGTCAGTGTGTAACTAACTAACCTGTTAGGTCAGTGTGTAACTAACTAACCTGTTACATCAGTGTGTAACTAACTAGTATAGATCCTTACCTCTTTCATCTCATGGTATTGTCCCAGGAGGGCATAGGGGCAGTAGGAGATGCTCATGGAGATGATGCCCATGCTGCTGATCATCACCATGGAGACGTAGACGTTGGGGAAGATGGCCATGACAGCCGTACCGATGGAGAAGCCCAGCGTACCCAAGACGTAGATGACCTTGATGCTCAGGTCAAAGTTGTCCAGGTACTTCTGCAGTACGGCTGCAAACAACAGAATATAATTGTTTATAAGAATTTGTGAATATAACAAGGAGATGCTAAATCAAATGTATTTTATAAAGCCCTTTTTAAGTCAGCAGGTGTCACAATGTGTTTTACAGATACCCAGCCTAAAACCCCAAAGAGCAAGCAAAGCAGAAGCGAAAACAGAAGCGAAAGCGACCCTGGGAACCTAGATTTCATGTGGCCTCGTTGGTTTAGGTAACACCAGTGTTATCCACACCGTGGCTTAACTGGATGGCATTCACCACGATTTAGTGACCAGTAGCTAGTACAACATTCCTCTTGTGACTTCCTCTGGGTGTTTAGATCCTGGGTGGCTGTACAGCTCTTTGTGAGTAGTCTGACTGTACTTGTACAGGTCGTCTCAGCTCACTAGCTCATCACGGTCTAACCCTCCAGCACGTGAACAGAGCCACAGATAGCACATTGGGTGAAGACTGTGTGCACATTGTTCAGTACCGTTTTTATAGCTGCCTCAAAGCACACGGCCTGCACATGCCTGTGTATGGGCATGTGCGCTCATTCATTCATTGGTCACTTCATTTATTTGTTTTTTCACTCGTTCGCTCATTCGTCCGTCCGTCCATCCATCCATCCATCCTTCCTTTCATCCATCATTCAACTCAGTGACTGGTCAGCGACCTGAGCAGGAGGCAGCTGTCAGGGCGTAGATGACCAGCCCCCAGCAGCCCATCTGAACTCCTTTGTGGTAGTTCTGCAGATCCGTGGAGTTAGCAGGAGCCTGGAGAGAGGAGATAAAACAAGTCAGCTTAGTTACTGAGAGAGAATGTGAGGCTGGTATCCCAGAGGTTAGAGAAGCGGGCCAGCAACCAGAGTTCAGCAGGTTCAAATCACAGGTCGGCAAGAAAATCTGGTGTGGAGTGAGTTTTTTGTGTGATCAATAGTTTTTTATTTGCAGAAGACAAGGAAAAAATACAAATGTACATTTATGCCCAAAAATAATGCTTTGCCCAAAATAAATACAATTGTCTTTATAATAACGTGACACAATGACCTTGGAGTCCCAGCAGCCTTACCGTGGGGTCTCCGTGGTAAATGACCTGGCCCATGAAGTCAGTGTAGAAGACGGCCTCAGCTATGATGGAAAACCAGGTGAGGAGATGACAGACACACAGCCTCATCAGCTCTGGAGGCATCTTCAGCATGGACAGCCACAGCAGCCTGACCGTGGTCTCCGTCTCCCCCTCCTCACTCTCTGTGTCCCCGCTGGAGTTGGTGTTGCCCGACTGGTGGCGCGCTCTGGGGTTCTGCTGTCTCCTCTTCTGTCTCCGCTGCACCTCGTAGATGTCGTTTAAGCTGCGTGAGGACTTGATGAGCAGCGCGGCGTTGGCTCTCCGGTAGCGGTAGCGGTGGGAACCCACGCGGCCGTAGTAGGAGAAGGTGCAGGACGGCTTGCGGTAGAAGATGTGGCGACGGTGCCGCGTGGAGGCGTTGGTGCTGGCCGAGGTCTTCATGACCGAGCGGGCGTGTCCGTTGGCGCCCTTGCCCAAGCCGTTGGCGTGCGCCCGGCCGTTGGGCGTCTTCTGCTCGTTGACCTGGTTGTTGAGCAGCTCCTCCTCCCCGTCGCGGTCCTGCTCCTGCAGAAACTGGGACAGCCGGCAGATCTTTTTGGAGGTTTTGAGGAGGTCCTGGCTGCCTGTGCTGCTGCTGCGGCGTGGTGGAGAGCCGTGGTAGGATGATAGGTGGTCGGTGAAGATAGAGGGCTCGATGTGGCGCAGGAACAAAGCATCATGGTCCAGGTGATCTAGTGATGCATCGGTCATTTGCAGCACAGAGTCAGACTTGGACCTCACCATCTCCACACCCAGGAAGTCCATGTTAATGTCGCGCAACGAGCGCCCGTCCTCGCCCCCCTCTCCGTAGAACTCGTAACGGTCACAAGGGTCATAGATGTCGTCTTCTCCAATGAGCTCCATGTGGGGGGTGTTGTGGCCGTGGAGCTTCCCCAGGGTGTCGTTGACCTTGTTGGCAGTGGAGGAGGCAGCGTCAGCCTCCTCGTCCAGCCGGTCCTGCTGGGGGCTGTACCGCTGCTCCTCGATGCTGAACAGATGCAGAGCCACCGAGATGGTGAACAAGATGGCGGCGAAGAAGAAGAGGATCTGCTCCTGGGACTTGAAGATTGAGCCCAGGAAGGTGTGGGTCCAGTCCAGACCGCCCAGCGCGTAGCCCACCGCTCCCCCACAACCTGGCGCAGACACACACATCATTTCCTCTTTGAGAATACTCAATCTATCAAAACTTTCACAGACATTACAGACACAGGTATGTGCATGGAAATATCCTGCTACTAAGACGTGTTTCATACCAGAGGAGAAGGCATGGATGTTGAGGGCCATGTCTTGTTCTTCGGTGTCCGCCACGTCTAGTAGGTAGGCCCTTATGGGACCCTCCGTGGCGTCTGCACTGAAGTCCAGCACCACCACTCCGAGCACCGTCAGAACGATCCCTATGGGCTGGTTATTTGGCACGTCGCCGACGGCAAGACCTTGAACACAACCAGAGACTGAGTTAGTATCCTAGCTGGTACAACAGGTTCAGAAAACCATAGGCCTAATTCACAGACAGAGAGAAAGTTGGACACAGAGACCATTCCAGCAATATCCATCTTAGTTCCTTTCAGCTCTCCAACTAGGAGCACACTGCTGGATCGATAGAGAGAGAGAGATGGAGAGAGAGATGAAAAGAGAGGGAGAGAGAGATGGAGAGAGATGAAAAGAGGGAGAGAGAGAGGGAGAGATGAGAGAGAGATGGAGAGAGAGAGATGAGAGAGAGATGGAGAGAGAGAGATGAGAGATAGAGAGATGGAGAGAGAGATAAAAAGAGAAAGAGATGGAGAGATGAGAGAGATGGAGAGAGAGAGATAGAGATGGAGAGATGAGAGCGAGATGGAGAGAGAAAGATATGGAGAGAGAGAGCGATGAGAGAGAGATGAGAGAGATATGGAGAGAGAGATATGGATAGAGAGAGAGATATGGAGAGAGAGATATATGGAGAGAGGGAGAGAGAGATATATGGAGAGAGGGAGAGAGAGAGAGAGAGGTGGGGAGAGAGAGAGATGGAGAGAGCGATTGAGAGAGATTTGCACATGTGAATCAATACCCGATTAGTGGGTTACGCCTTCTTACACACACACACACACACACACACACACACACACACACACACACACACACACACACACACACACACACACGGCACACACACACACACACAAAATAGATCCCAAATTCATACAACCAGTAGGCCTAGGCTACATAAAAAAAACGATAAAAAGCAATAAGTCTGATGCAACAGATCAGAATGTTTAACTTTAAAATGTTGATAAACTATTATTTCTTTACATTATAAGCACAGCAACGCACACAAGTCAGGAAGCTATGTGCGAATGTTCATTATGCTATTAGCGGAAAACACAGTCAAAAGTGCATCCCATATGCAAGAGGTTTCATGTGACAGATGAAAATAACCCTTAGAAATGTAGAAAGGTATGTAACGTGCTGAGGAAGCCTGCCTTCCGTTGCCTATGTATTTACTGTTTGAGATGCTGCAGCAGCTCTCAACTGTCTGACAGATTTTTCTGCTCAAAGGCTCTGTATCTGTATGCCGAACACGTGATAAATAAGATACATAACAAATGTACTGTACACACACACGCCAATTTAATTCCATTCAATTATGCAAATTAACCTATAGACCGATAAGCAAGACCAGTCAAATGTATTTCCACCAATTAAGAGGCTAAAAAGCATTATTTCGCAATTAGATTTTTTTCTTCTTCTCCCGGCTGGTGTCAATTTTATTTATCGGCTGTTCTATTTATTTATTTTTAGGCCCAAATCTGGCTATTGCTGGCTAACAGAAACCCTGACACACCACTATATACCCTAGGTCATTCATAGCCCATAATGCCTTACGTGGTGTGTGACTACTCACATTGCCCTTGTCTGGTCCAAGCTGTGACCTTGTCTTACCCAGAGGTTTAGTATTACCCCAAAGGACATTGGTTCATGGCACACACTGACATTTATGACATATATCACCTCAAAGACCAGGAAACACGTCAAGGTTGACTGGATCATATGTACCCTTATGGCTACAGAGAACATCTAGATGTTACCTCATCTTTATGTTACCTCATCTAGATGTTACCTCATCTATATGTTACCTCATCTATATGTTACCTCATCTTTATGTTACCTCATCTATATGGTACCTCATCTATATGGTACCTCATCAAGATGTTACCTCATCAAGATATTACCTCATCTATATGGTACCTCATCTATATGGTACCTCATCTATATGGTACCTCATCTATATGTTACCTCATCTATATGGTACCTCATCTATATGGTACCTCATCTATATGTTACCTCATCTATATGGTACCTCCTCTATATGGTACCTCATCTATATGTTACCTCATCTATATGGTACCTCATCTATATGGTACCTCATATATATGTTACCTCATCTATATGGTACCTCATCTATATGGTACCTCATCTATATGGTACCTCATCTATATGTTACCTCATGTTTATGTTACCTCATCTTTATGTTACCTCATCTTTATGTTACCTCATCTATATGGTACCTCATCTATATGTTACCTCATCTTTATGTTACCTCATCTATATGGTACCTCATCAAGATGTTACCTCATCAAGATGTTACCTCATCTATATGGTACCTCATCTATATGTTACCTCATCTTTATGTTATCTCATCTATATGGTACCTCATCTATATGTTACCTCATCAAGATGTTACCTCATCTATATGGTACCTCATCTATATGGTACCTCATCTATATGTTACCGCATCTATATGTTACCTCATCGGAACACTCCTGTTCTGGTCACACCAATGCAGAGTTATCAAAACAAGCATCTTATTCATCAAAATATAATTTATAATACAAACCAGCCATGAAAGCTTGTGTTTCATTGCCGTAAAACAAAACAAAGCCAAAGCCTTATCGTAAGCGTCATTAGTGTCAATTTCACTGGGAATGTAAACTCTTAGTAGTGAATTTCCATCATAACATTGAGCCCAGAGGAACTCCCTGCACACAACAACAAACAAGTCATTTTTCAGAACCTCTCATTAAAGGGGAAAAACTATTCTGAAAATATTTAGCTAATCAACAATGACCACAGAAGAGGAAGAGAGGTGTACAAGTTGAAGAAAGAAAGAAGTCTGTACTGAGTCTGTGTGTAGTCAGTCAGTGTGTAGTTAGTGTGTAGTCAGTCTGTGTGTAGTTAGTCAGTGTGTAGTCAGTCAGTGTGTAGTCAGTATGTGTGTAGTTAGTATGTAGTCAGTCTGTGTGTAGTCAGTCTGTGTGTAGTTAGTGTGTAGTCAGTCTGTGTGTAGTCAGTCTGTGTAGTCAGTCTGTGTGTAGTTAGTGTGTAGTCAGTCTGTGTGTAATCAGTCTGTGTGTAGTCAGTCAGTGTGTAGTCAGTCTGTGTGTAGTCAGTCTGTGTGTACTCAGTCTGTGTGTAGTTAGTGTGTAGTCAGTCTGTGTGTAGTCAGTCTGTGTAGTCAGTCTGTGTGTAGTTAGTGTGTAGTCAGTCAGTGTGTAGTCAGTCAGTGTGTAGTCAGTCTGTGTGTAGTCAGTCTGTGTGTAGTCAGTCTGTGTGTAGTTAGTGTGTAGTCAGTCTGTGTGTAGTCAGTCTGTGTGTAGTTAGTGTGTAGTCAGACTGTGTGTAGTCAGTCTGTGTGTAGTCAGTCTGTGTGTAGTTAGTGTGTAGTCAGTCTGTGTGTAGTCAGTCTGTGTGTAGTCAGACTGTGTGTAGTCAGTCTGTGTGTAGTCAGTCTGTGTGTAGTTAGTGTGTAGTCAGTCTGTGTGTAGTCAGTCTGTGTGTAGTCAGTCTGTGTGTAGTTAGTGTGTAATCAGACTGTGTGTAGTCAGTCTGTGTGTAGTTAGTGTGTAGTCAGACTGTGTGTAGTCAGTCAGTGTGTAGTCAGTCAGTGTGTAGTCAGTCTGTGTGTAGTCAGTCTGTGTGTAGTCAGTCTGTGTGTACGTAGTAAGCAAAGCCTTTCTTCCTGACAATGGAATGGCTGACGGGGTGACGCGCAGTGAGCTAGCGCTGGAGACAGGAAGTAGCTCCAGATAGGCATTGAAAGGTAAGAAGGAGGGCACAACAGGAAACGTGTCCCTGTGAACTGGTTCCCAGTCCTTTCCCATGTTACGGAGAATGACAGTTCACACACACACCGCCTGGCCCAGCAGGTCAGCGGACACAGGAGTCTGTAGTCTCGCTGCTTCTTGTTCTCAGCAAGCTACTGTGACCCACAGCACTGGGAGCTGAGCTAGGGGTGACGCCGCAAAAAAATAGCTGCTCTGGGAGGGTTACGACGAGGGCACTGAGCCAACACACACATTCACAGAAACGTGCACACACGTACATACACCTCTCTCCAACACTCTTCAAAGCAACGTGGGCCAACTAAATCAAATCCAATCCAATTGAAATCCAGGACCTGTCAAACTTTTCAGTTTGTTCAGTGACCCATGGAGCCACATCACCAGCAAGCAGAGAAAGTAAAGCCACTTTTCCTCTCCCTTCCACTACTACCAGACTCTTCAGTTCTACTTGGTGGACTGTCCTGAAGCCGGCAGCAAAACAACTCCATGGGTTATCTATCGATCTTCTCCTCTGCTGAACCTTGAAAGCACGGAGCGAAATGGATCCCTTCTCTCTTCCGCCTGCACACAGTGAGGCACTTAGGGTCACTTCCACTGATAATGAATTTACCATAGCCGATGGCTGGCTAATGTAGGATGTGAAACTTTTGGTGTGCGACACGTTGCATTAGAACAAAGTTGAAGTTATAGAACCAGGCTTTTTCCTGACCTTCCTAAACTCAGGAGAACCACAGAGAGACACAGCCAGAGCTACTTTTCAATTCAATTTGCTTCATATCACATTCCAGAAGAGGGCTTATTAGGTGAGGTAGAAAGCCTGCCGGACAGACTGGCTGCTCTCACTGATAACAACAGAGAACATAATTAGTCTATTCTGTGAACTCAATCATGTCTCTCTCTCTGATTTACATTTAGCAGACACTCTCTTATCCAGAGAGACTTATAGTAGGGAGTGCATACATTTTCCCTGTACTGGTCCCCCGTGGGAATCAAACCCACAAACCTGGCATTGCAAGTGCCTTACTCTAGCAACTGAGCCACACACACACACACACACACACACACACACACACACACACACACACACACACACACACACACACACACACACACACACACACACACACACATACACACATACACACACACACACACACACACACACACACACACACACACACACACACACACACACACACACACACACACACAGAACACACACACACACAGGATACACACAGGATACACACACACACACACACAAAATAGATCCCAAATTCATACAACCAGTAGGCCTAGGCTACATAAAAAAAACATTAAAAGTAATGAGTCTGATGTAACAGATCAGAATGTTTAACTTTAAAATGTTGATAAACTATTATTTCTTTACATTATAAGCACAGCAACGCACACAAGTCAGGAAGCTACGTGTGAATGTTCATTATGCTATTAGCGGAAAAACACTATTGTCAAAAGCGCACCCCATATGCGAGCGGTTTCACGTGACAGAGATGAAAATATCTGTTAGAAATGTAGAAAGATAAGAGATCTAAATGAGGAAGACACATTTCAATTGAAGTCATTCAGTTGTACAACTGACTAGGTATCCCCCCTTTCCCTTTCCCTAATATGCAACAACTAGCATGGGTTGCTAATATGAGTAGGATTGTTCTTTTGGCTACTGGACAATGAAAGAAAGCTGATATCAAATAATTGCCACTACTGATATGCTCTGATTTTGGCTAGGCTACTTTGAAGCAAGGTAAGACATGCCTCATAATATTTAGTAAAACGTTCAGGTTTCAAACAATGAAGTATATATTTTTAAAATGCATCCTGCCTCCAGCTCATTGCAAAGTGGTGTGTGATGCACTGATGAAGCCTTGCATCTGTTGCCTATACATTTGCTGTTTGAGATGCTGTAGCAGCAGCTCTCACTCTGTCTGACAGATTTCCCGCCCAAATGCTCTTTATCTGTATGATGTCTGCGTGTGATAAATAAAGATACATAACGAATATACTGTACACACACCAATTTAATTACACTAAATTTTGCAAATTAACCTATAGACCGATAAGCATGACCAGTCAAATGCATTTACACCGACTGGTATTTCCATGAATTAATAGGCTGAAAAGCATTTCGCAACGGAATTTTTTATTGTTCTTAACCCCTCCTAACCCCCAGTTCCAACGCTGGTCCTCTGTAGCTCAGTTGGTGCTTGTAACACCAGGATAGTGGGTTTGATTCCTGGGACCACCCATATTTTAAATGAATGCATACATTACTGTAGTTGCTTTGGAAAAAATACATGTTTTTATCACACCCATTGTATACGCAGTGGTGGAAAAAGTACCCAATTTTCATACTTGAGTATAAGTAAAGATACCTTAACAGAAAATGATTCAAGTGAAAGTGAAAGTCACCTAGTAAAATACTACTTGAGTAAAAGTCTAAAAGTATTTTGTTTTAAATATACTTAAGTATCAAAAGTAAAAGTATAGATCATTTAAAATTCCTCATATTATGCAAACCAAACGGCATGATTTTCTTGTTTTAAAAATTTACGGATAGCCAGGGGCACACTCCAACACTCAGACATCATTTACAAACAAAGCGTTTGTGTTAAGCCTGTTTAGTGTTTAGTGAGTCCGCCAGATCAGATGCAGTAGGGATGACCAGGAGTTTTCTTTTTAAGTGTGTGAATCAGACCGTTTTCCTGTCCTGCTAAGCATTCAAAATGTACCGAGTACTTTTGGGTGTAGAAAGTACATTATTTTCTTTAGGATTGTAGTGGAGTAAAAGCAAAAGTTGTCAAAAATATAAATAATAAAGTAAAGTACAGATACTCCAAAAAACTACTTAAGTAGTACTTTAAAGTATTTTTACTTAAGTACTTTACACCTGTCACGTCCTGGCCAGTATAAGGGTTAATTAGTATTGTAGTTTGGTCAGGACGTGGCAGAGGGTATTTGTTTTATGTGGTTCAGGGTGGTGTGTTTGTTTAAAGGGTGTTTGATTTAGTATTTCCGGGTTTTTGGTTGATGGTCTATGTTTATGTATTTCTATGTGTAGTCTGGTGAGTGTGTTCTATGTTTGGTTAATTGGGGTTGGGACTCTCAGTTGAAGGCAGGTGTTGTCTATCTGCCTTTGATTGAGAGTCCCATATATTAGGGTGTGTTTGTTAGGTGTGGGTGATTGTTCCGTGTTTAGCGTAAGTAAGCCTAACAGGACTGTCAGTTTATCGTTCGTTTTCTTGTTTGTTGTTTTGTATTCGTGTTGATTTAATTAAATGTTCAAAATGAACAACTGCACACCTGCTGCGTATTGGTCTACCTTTTCCGATGACGATTTCGCATTATCGTCAGAAGACGAAGATATCAACTGTGACAACACCACTGGGTATACGGTCTGATATACCATGGCTGTCAGCCAATCAGCATTCAGGGCTCGAACCACCCAGTTTATAATATATTATTTATTACCTATGAGTGACCCGTTGAGGAAGAGTGCCACTCCGAACAGCACGCCCACACACAGGGCCAGGATGAAAGGACGTCGCCGGCCCCATTTCAGGGTGCAGCGATCGCTGGCTGAGCCAATCAGAGGTGTGAAGATCAGGCCCAGGATGGGGCTCAGGAACCAGGTCAGGCTGTAATACTGTTCTGGAAGACCTGGAGATCGACAGGAAGGAAACGAGAAGGGGATTAGGGTTAGGGTTTATCATCAAATATAAACGCAACACGTAAAGCGTTGGTCCCATGTTTCATTAGTGGAAATAAAAGATCCTCGAATTATTCCATGTGCACAAAAAGCTGATTACACACACTCATCTTCTCTAGGCTATTAAGGCTATCTGCATGTTTCTGTCATCTTGGCCAAAGTAGCCCTTTCACGTAGTGTTACTTGCTGAATGACAAGGCAGATTCGGTGAAGTGTGCCAATTCACTGGCTACTACGCAGGCACAGAATGGAGTCCTGGTGTACATAAATGGGGTAGCCTACATGCTAGTAATATGCAAGTAACAACACCATCTTAGAAGGACACTTGTGGGTGATTGTCATTCATCCATCGTCTTATCCAACAAACTGATATTTGGAAACATTTTGTCACAATGAATCATATCAGCTGTCCGTTCTGTGTTTAAGATCCATTCAAGTGCAATACGTTAGATGAAGCCTATTCTGCCTTCTATTCTTTTGGCCAAGTGCCTTTTGATTTGGCGCCATCCAGTGGCTGTTTCGTGTAGCCGCAGCTAGCCTGTACTCCGCTGTGCTACTTCTTTGTTGGTGGTAAAACAGGAAAAATAGGAAATGATGCAGTTCAGCCTCATTGTTGGAAAAGAGTGACGTAATACAGCGGATTATCTTCTGCCATCCTTCTCGTTAAGCCTTCGTTAAGAATTGCCTGTAAATACAAATAATTTCTAAGATGTTCATCTTTTAGTATTGTAAGTATTTTCTGCAGGTCATGTTTTAATTCTGAGTTTTTAAGTAAATCGATTACATGTATTCCCTCGTTAGCCTAGCCTACCTGTGAAGTGCTGTTTTGGAGCTAGCTTCTCTCTACATGTGATTTCGCTTCACACTTAATTAAATTAGCTTACATGTTATATACTAATCCTATTTAGAACAATATTCAAGCAGGATATGTTTTTTATGTACAGTGTTGGTCAAGTATTGTATTGTTCACTATGTGACTATGAAACGTCGGTTAGACTCTGTTGTGCATTAGTAATGCCTTTTAGTCTGAGATGCTCCAATGATAAAAATGTTCAGTATTGCTACAGTTTTACACCGTTTCATCTATAAAACTGGAGGTTTATGGAAAGCCTATCCCTGACTCTGGTTAAGTTCTTGACTGGGGTTTGGCTGGCTGTCACATTATGGTTGCATACACCTTAAGGAGGACAAGGCCACACCCCCTTATCATGTTAGACGAGGCCACACCCCCTTATCATGTTAGACGAGGCCACACCCCCTTATCATGTTAAACGAGGCCACACCCCCTCATCATGTTAGACGAGGCCACACCCCCTCATCATGTTAGACGAGGCCGCACCCCCTCATCATGTTAGATGAGGCCACACCCCCTCATCATGTCAGACGAGGCAATACCCCCTCATCATGTTAGACGAGGCCACACCCCCTCATCATGTTAGACGAGGCCACACCCCCTCATCATGTTAGACGAGGCCACACCCCCTCATCATGTTAGACGAGGCCACACCCCCTCATCATGTCAGACAAGGCCACACCCCCTTATCATGTTAGACAAGGCCACACCCCCTCATCATGTTAGACGAGGCCACACTCCCTCATCATGTTAGACGAGGCCGCACCCCCTCATCATGTTAGACGAGGCCACACCCCCTCACCATGTTAGACGAGGCCACACCCCCTCATCATGTTAGACGAGGCCACACCCCCTCATCATGTTAGACGAGGCCGCACCCCCTCATCATGTTAGACGAGGCCACACCCCCTCATCATGTTAGAAGAGGCCACACCCCCTCATCATGTCAGATGAGGCCATACCCCCTCATCATGTTAGACGAGGCCACACCCCCTCATCATGTCAGACGAGGCCACACCCCCTCAACATGTTAGATGAGGCCACACCCCCTCATCATGTTAGACGAGGCCGCACCCCCTCATCATGTTAGACGAGGCCACACCCCCTCATCATGTTAGATGAGGCCACACCCCCTCATCATGTCAGACGAGGCCACACCCCCTCATCATGTCAGACGAGGCCACACCACCTCATCATTTTAGACGAGGCCACACCCCCTCATCATGTTAGAGGCCACACCCCCTCATCATAAACGAGGCCACACCCCCTCATCATGTTAAACGAGGCCACACCCCCTCATCATGTCAGACGAGGCCACACCCCCTCATCATGTCAGACAAGGCCACACCCCCTCATCATGCCTTCTCCACAGATATTGTGTCTCACATGTCTGATTTATGGCTCAACAGTAGCCTGTAACAAGTTCAGTTCCTTCTAATGACAGGTGGATTGACAAGAGAGAAACAGTGAGAATAAATAATGATGCCAATGTATTTACTTAACCCTTATTTTACCAGGTAAGTTGACTGAGAACATATTCCCTTTACAGCAACAACCTGGGGAATAGTTACAGGGGGAGAGGAGGGGGATGAATGAGCCAATTGGAAGCTGGGGATGATTAGGTGGCCAGGTTGGGAATTTAGTCAGGACACCAGGAGTTAACACCCCTACTCTTAAAATAAGCGCCATGGGATCTTTAGTGACCACAGAGAGTCAGGACACCTGTTTAACATCCCATCTGAAAGGCAGCACCTAAACTCAGGGGAATGTCCCCTAAACTGCCATGGGGTATTGGGCTCTCATTAGACCAGAGGTTCCTACTGGCCCTCCAACACCACTTCCAGCAGCATCTGGCCTCCCATCCAGGACCAACCCTGCTTAGCTTCAGAAGCAAGCCAACAGCAGGGTGCAGGGTGGTATGCTGCTGCAGCCTAGCAGGTGTAACTATAACACTGACTGAGTGCAGAAAGGCTGCTCAGAAAGAACGACAGAAAGAAAGAAAGAGAAACAAAAAAAGAGAGAGAAAGAGCGACAGAAAGAGAGAGAAAAATTCCAGACTCACACCGCGTATCTGAATGTGCAGTATTAACATGAACCAGACCTGCAACAATGTCAGTTCTGCAAAGTGCTTATGTTCTCTCTCGTCAGGCTAAGCTTCTGGCACCCCTGTCCCAAAACCGCAGGAACAGGCTCGTACAGTCCTTAAGGTCACCGGGCTACAGGCCTGCCCTGCCTCACACAGATGCCACAGGTCCACGGCTTGGCAGTACTTTTCTATTCATCTGCCCTGCTTTGCTATGTGGGTTAGAGATTGCAGGGTGCATTTATAAAACAGTCACTCCATGGAGTGAACTGAGTGACACGTCAAAAAAGAACTGGTTAACACAGAGATCATTTTGTTGATCATTTTCAATGAAGCAAAGTGATCATTTATAATATAAAACTTTACCAGTGAGAACAAATCTCACATTTCATTCTAAGAACTCTGGAATCAGCCTACAAAAATAAATCAAAAGAGTAGGCTACTCTTATACCTGCTCAGAAAATGTTCTAAGTTTCCCACTGGGAACGCACTGGTCGAATCAATGTTGTTTCCACTATAGTGGGTTATGGTCTTATCAGAGTGTAGACTAGTGGGTTACGGTCTTATCAGAGTGTAGACTAGTGGGTTATGGTCTTATCAGAGTGTAGACTAGTGGGTTACGGTCTTATCAGAGTGTAGACTAGTGGGTTATGGTCTTATCAGAGTGTAGACTAGTGGGTTACGGTCTTATCAGAGTGTAGACTAGTGGGTTATGGTCTTATCAGAGTGTAGACTAGTGGGTTATGGTCTTATCAGAGTGTAGACTAGTGGGTTACGGTCTTATCAGAGTGTAGACTAGTGGGTTATGGTCTTATCAGAGTGTAGACTAGTGGGTTACGGTCTTATCAGAGTGTAGACTAGTGGGTTATGGTCTTATCAGAGTGTAGACTAGTGGGTTACGGTCTTATCAGAGTGTAGACTAGTGGGTTATGGTCTTATCAGAGTGTAGACTAGTGGGTTACGGTCTTATCAGAGTGTAGACTAGTGGGTTACGGTCTTATCAGAGTGTAGACTAGTGGGATATGGTCTTATCAGAGTGTAGACTAGTGGGTTATGGTCTTATCAGAGTGTAGACTAGTGGGTTATGGTCTTATCAGAGTGTAGACTAGTGGGTTATGGTCTTATCAGAGTGTAGACTAGTGGGTTATGGTCTTATCAGAGTGTAGACTAGTGGGTTACGGTCTTATCAGAGTGTAGACTAGTGGGTTACGGTCTTATCAGAGTGTAGACTAGTGGGATATGGTCTTATCAGAGTGTAGACTAGTGGGTTATGGTCTTATCAGAGTGTAGACTAGTGGGTTACGGTCTTATCAGAGTGTAGACTAGTGGGTTACGGTCTTATCAGAGTGTAGACTAGTGGGTTACGGTCTTATCAGAGTGTAGACTAGTGGGTTATGGTCTTATCAGAGTGTAGACTATACAGGATCTCACAGTAAGTGAAGCCCTGTTCACATTCTGGTTCAAATGAACCTCATGGTTGTTGATGATGACCATGACCCAGGTGGCTTGGGAACCTAGAGCTCCACTATGCCCCAAACATCACTACTTCCTGTTGCCTGTAGACAGACTTCCTGTAGACATGTCCTTATGACCCCTCAATGACCAATCAATGAGACATGACTTCCTCCTCAAGGTTTTAATTGAGGTTACTCACAGGGCCCCAAAACTGTGTTTTTGTAAATTGTTCACTTGTTTTGGTCACGACCTGCTGTCGGCGTCGGATACAAACACATAAAATGTCACAAACAGATTTTAATCTGTCGGTAAGCAGTTTGTTTCTTTGGGAAAGCGGTCGGGGTAAACAGGATGTCCGATTATAGTAAATAAAGACCAGGATTTTTCTCTCCACCGGGTCAAAAATGTGGAACAATACTGAGAGCAATGTGACTCGCGCTACTTCAGGATATATTTACTGTGTCCCAGCGAGACTTAGGACAGACAGATTTAGACCATGTAGGAAAGAGCAGAGTCACAAAACTAGACAGAGAGAGGGGGGTGAGGGATAGAGAGAGACAGTGAGAGGGACAGAAAGAGAGAGACAGAGAGAGACAGGGAGAGAGAGATACAGAGAGAGAGAGAGACAGACAGAGGCAGATAGCAAGAGAGACAGAGAGCGAGAGAGATGGAGAGAGAGAGGGAGAGAGAGATACAGAGAGAGAGAGAGACAGACAGAGGCAGATAGCAAGAGAGACAGAGAGCGAGAGAGATGGAGAGAGAGAGGGAGAGAGAGATACAGAGAGAGAAACAGAGAGAGGGAGAGAGGCAGAGAGCAAGAGAGACAGAGAGACAGAGAGAGAGGGAGAGAGAGAGAGAGAGAGAGAGAGAGAGAGAGAGAGAGAGAGAGAGAGAGAGAGAAACATAAAGAGAGTAACTGAGGGGGAAAATGAAAACAACCCACAGTGGGTAATAGGGACGTGAGAAGGGGGCAACTCACAATCTTCTCCATCAAAGACGTTAATCTAGACACATCATTCCCCTTTGACACACAATGGCGTCCCATGTGTGGAACTGAACTGTACGAGCACAGATGGCTCATTCATATGGCTCTGGTCCAGGCCTTACAGTGTGTTTAGTTAGTCTTGGTGCCAGCTCATATAGCTCCACAATGGAATCATTAGACACAAATGCTATCAGTGCATGTTGTGGAATTCCTTGGGTAAGCAAGGTGTCAGGTCAGTTTACCCTTCCCAACCCAATGACCATTAGGCCACAGTCAATAACAATGACATTTACATTGACTTGGCTGAGACACTTAGAGGTGATTTATCGATGGCTAATGGCTGGAAGTCTGTCCCGTCTCATGTGTCACAACACCTTATATAGTAGGCCTTGGGCTACAATAGCTGCTCAGATCAAAACAAGTGTCACGCACGCACGCACGCACGCACGCACTCACACTCACACTCACACTCACACTCACACTCACACTCACACTCACACACACACACACACACACACACACACACACACACACACACACACACACACACACACACACACACACACACACACAATGACTCACGCAGGGCAATTTAACCACCTGTTCACTAATTTACGCTCCCATGATTGAGCTTTCAACCGGTCCATTCCTCCTTTGCTGCTGCCATTTAGATATAAAACAATTTCATCCGGTACCTCACCCTTCCCATCCAACCATTTTTACTAGAGGGCTTTTCATGAGAAAATGAAACTGGTAATAAATCATGTTGGGGTCCTGAGTGGTTGGTGTGAAAAGTGAAAGCAAGTCAGGGACTGTAGGAGAGAGGGAGAGAGGTAGGAGGGCTTGGGGGGTGAAGTGAAGTAGCCACAGGCTGGATGATAGAGGACTGGCAGGAAACAGGTGCTTTCTGGGGCTGCGCTGCTGCCAGCTAGACTTGGTCAGGTGCATAACAGGCTGCCTGGCTTTAACAAAGGGAGGGAGAGAGACAGAGAGAGGAGGAAACATAGGAGGACCTCAACAGACCAGGGTTACAGTACAAATCATTGGCCATGTCCCAAATGGCATCCTATTCCCTATATAGTGCACTACTTTTGACCAGAGCCGATAGGGCTATATAGGGAATAGGTTGCTGCATGGGAAACACCCATTAACAACTGCTAACAAAGCCCTCTTCAAGAAAAACACCTTGACAACAAGCAATGTATAGCTGAGATGCCTGGCAGTTTAAAATCCTTGGCAACAGGGACAAAGAGGGGTCCATCTACACTCTTCGAAAAAAAGGTGCAATCTAGAACCTAAAAGGGTTATTCGGCTGTCCCCATAAGATAATCCTTTGTAGAACCCTTTTTGGTTCCAGGTAGAACCCTTTTGGGTTCCATGTAGAACCCTTTTCACAGAGGGTTCTACATGGAACCCAAAAGAGTTCCACCTGGAACCAAATAGGGTTCTCCTATGGGGGACAGCTGAAGAACCCTTTTGGAACCCTTTTTGCTAAGAGTGTTGGCTAGCAGAGGGATGTCCTGTATGAATTATTTACAGGATCATTTCACATGCTGTTCTCAACCTTCACTGTGTTTCCAACAACAGGAAGAGCTAATATGCAAGCAGTGGGTCTCAGCCAATGAATAATTCCGTGATGCGCAACAAACCGAAACACAGAGTGAAGATATAGAAGCTGAGAGAGAGAGACTGAGATTGAGAGAGAGAGAGAAGCTGAGTGAGAGTGAAGATATAAACTGAGTGTACAAAACATTAAGAACACCTGCTCTTTCCATGACACAGACTGACCAGGTGAATCCAGGTGAAAGCTATGATCCCTTATTGATGTCACTTGTTAAATCCACTTCAATCAGTGTAGATGAAGGGGAGGAAACAGTTTAAAGAAGGATTTGTAAGCCTTTTAATACAATTGATACATGGATTGTGTATATGTGCCATTCAGAGGGTGAATGAGAAAGACAAAAGATTTAAATGCATTTGAACAGGGTATGGTAGTAGGTGCCAGGCACACCGGTTTGTGTCACGAACTGCAAATGCTGCTGGGTTTTTCACACTCAACAGTTTTCCGCAAGTATTAAGAATGATCCACCACCCAAAGGACATCCAGCCAACTTGACACAACTATGAGAAGTGTACGAATATTTCCAAGATAAAGAGAGAGACAGAGGACTAAAAGTCAATAAAGTACTAACGATCAATGGAAATAGTTTTTTTTTTCTGTAATAGGTGATTAATGCAGAGACATGGGAGGAATTTGTCTATATATTGAGCCTGAAATAGGATACTTGTTATCTGGCCATTGGCCCAGTTTTATTGCAAGGAATTGTAATTGGTCAACCACAGGCTAGGGCTGGGTTATAAAACTATATCCTGTCCCTTTGTTCACTGGAGAGTCTCAGGAGAGCTTCACTGAGGACAGGGGAGAATGACCATCTACTTCCAAGCATGATTTGTCCTATTTGAATAAACCCTGATTTGCTTTGGGGTCTGTGTTATTAAAGAATAACATCAACTGCTAACAGAAGCATTGGAATGCTTTGGAATGTGGAATGCTTTTGACGCCTTGTAGAGTCCTGACAAATTTAGGCTGTTCTGAGGGCAAATGGGGGGGTAGCAACTCAATATTAGGAAGGTGTTCTTTATGTTAGACACAGAGAGAGAGAAAGAGAGAGAAAGAGAGAGAAAGAGAGAGAAAGAGAGAGAAAGAGATAGAAAGAGAGAACGAGAGAAAGAAAGAGAGAGAGAGAGAGAGAGAGAGAGAGAGAGAGAGAGAGAGAGAGAAAGAGAGCGAAAGAGAGAAAGAGATTGAGGGACTAAAAGAGAGAGATGTCAATTTAAATGCATTGACACATTTGTAGCAGAGCCCCTGAGAGGTGAGTGTGGTGGAAGGGAGGAGGGGGAGGGAGGAGACTGGCCTATATGGTGTTGGGATGTGAGTAATAGCATTTGCTGCTTCCCAGCCGTGTGAGGGGGAGTGTCAGTGAGGAGACTATTTTATAAAACACCCATCCGTCCCAGAGGAGATGGGTTCCTACTCACACACAAACACACAACATTTGATGGATGGTGGCAACAGAGCACTCGTTTCCCAGTTATTACAGTGGTGTGGTACACTCTTAGAAAAAAGGGGTAGAACCTTTTTGGGTTCCATGTAGAACCCTCTGTGTACAGGGTTTTACATGGAACCAAAATGGTTCTACCTGGAATCGAAAAGGGTTCTCCTATGGGGACAGCCACAGAGGCCTTTCAGGTTCTAGATAGCACCTTTTTTCTAAGAATGTAGGGAGCAGTGATTAGAGCAGCCGGGTCCACAGTACTGCCGGGTCCACAGTACTGCCAGGGCCACAGTACTGCCGGGTCCACAGTACTGCCGGGGCCACAGTACTGCCGGGTCCACAGTACTGCCGGGGCCACAGTACTGCCGGGGCCACAGTACTGCAGCCACTGACAAAGTACTATAGCTTGTAAACAACTTCAGCAAACCAGAGGAGAGAAACTGAAATTCATTCTGTAGCCTTGAGATAACTATCAACAATAGACAATAACAACACTGAAATACATTTAAGAATCTAAATAAACTGCATCAACAAAATGTAATTTTGTTAAGCACTTAAGAAGTGAAACAGTGAAATATTATGACAGGTGGAGGCTCCTGCCAATAGAGCCACCGGTGGCACAGCGGCCTGCCTGCCTGCCTTCCTGCAGTTGACATCGAAAAGGGTGATTTAATTACTGAGGGCGATTTAAAGTGCACCCAGTGATAAAGAGCTTTGCCAGGCTCCGCCAACCGAGCAGAGAGCAGGGTAGATCTGACTCTCAAATAAGAGACCTAGAGACAGACAGATGGACAGACAGACGGACAGACAGAAAGCCCGCTCACGGCAGGCTACGTTGCAGCGTTTGTTTGTTTTCCGTGCTGAGCTGAGGGTGTGTGTGCATGTCTGTGTGTGTGAGTGAGTGAGTGAGTGAGTGAGTGAGTGAGTGAGTGAGTGAGTGAGAAAGAAAGAGAGAGAGTGAGGGAGTAAAGTGCAGGAGAGTGCGTGAGAGTGAGAGGGGGTTGTGTTTGTTTTGGTAAGTATGTCTATGTGTGCGTGTAGCCTACACATAGGAGAGAAAGATAATGACATCATGTTTGTATTGGTGCATTCATTAAGCAGCAAAAGGAGATGCTCAGGACCCAGGTTGGGGAGTCAGTACTGCCCTGTAATACAGAATAGAAGACAGCCAGGACAGGGGAGTCAGTACTGCCCTGTAATACAGAATAGAAGACAGCCAGGACAGGGGAGTCAGTACTGCCCTGTAATACAGAATAGAAGACAGCCAGGACAGGGGAGTCAGTACTGCCCTGTAATACAGAATAGAAGACAGCCAGGACAGGGGAGTCAGTACTGCCCTGTAATACAGAATAGAAGACAGCCAGGACAGGGGAGTCAGTACTGCCCTGTAATACAGAATAGAAGACAGCCAGGACAAGAGCTAGCTCAGCAGTTCCGCAGTATGAATCACACACACACAGACACACAGACACACAGACCCACAGACCCACAGACCCACACACACACACACACACACACACACACACACACACACACACACACACACACACACACACACACACACACACACACACACACACACACACACAAAGCTGTCTGTTCCCCCTTCTAAGCGCGTAGAACAGTAGTGTCATCAAGGTGCCTTCAAGGTCATTTGCACAGTGCCAGGTAAGATGATGTATTGTGTGTTAGCAGTGTACGGGTGAATGAGAAGAGAGGGGCCGTCCTCAGCTCTGATTGATTGATTCCGAGCTGGCATCTAATGTAACAAGGAGATTTTGTTTTATGCGGCATCCACTCTGCTCGCCTTTAAAACGGCATGAATCACACACACACACACACACACACACACACACACACACACACACACACACACACACACACACACACACACAGACACACACACACACAGCTGTTAGTCAGCAGTGTTACATAATACTGCAGTAGTCAATAGCCAGCCACATAGTCCTGGGACACTGCAGTAGAGGCGGAGGGAGAGAGGATTCTTCCTCCACCCAACCACAGCAGAGACATGGTGAATTTAACACAGACAGGGACAAAATAAGACAAAATTGAGTTGTGTTGTATGTTTGCAGATTATTAAAGGGATTATTAAAGGGATACTTGGGGATTTTGGCAATGAGACACTTTATCTACTTCCGCTAACGCGAGTTAGCATTGGCTTGTGAAATTACCTCCAACTTCCTTCATACTGGACACAGAGACATAAAAATGGTATCCACGACTTCATCTGACTATGGGGAAGTAGATAAAGGGCCTCCTTGACAACATCCCTTTAACATAGCCCCCCAAAATAAAATCAGATAGAAGATCACTAAAAATGAGACATTTCTTACATTATACTGTAGTCTACATGGACTCCCTCACAATAAATAACTCTAAATTCCCTTTTTTTTTCTTTTTTCCAACTGGGAGTAAACCACAGCATCACAGATTCTAGGCGAAACTGCTGCAGTAGCGTCTGCAACGTTCTGTGACAACACAACAACATTACCACCCAGTCACTACACCGCATTAAACATTCTCTATTAGAAGCCATTCAGACAAATGAGGTTCCCAACGGGCTCCTGGAACCAAATAGGTCACAGTGTGGGGGTTTCCTGCTTTTGTGGGCACAGATGGCTCAAGGTTCGGAGAGTGATGACGATGGCTATACTGAAATAATACAAACCCTAAATGAATAGGTCTCGCTCTAGCCAAAGGCTCTGGGTTCACCCGGCACCGATTGTTTTGGGGAAGCTGATGAAAAGCCTCACAGGCCGCGAAACAATGGAAGACAACCAGAGAGAATAAAGATTGATTGTAAAGAGCGTGGTAATGTTTATGATATTAAAAATAACAGAGGCCAACATGGACCATATACCATAAAGCACCTAGGCTTAATGGTTCCCATCAGGGTTGGGGTTAATTCCATTTCAATTCCAGTCAATTCACGAAGTACACTGAAATTCCAATTCCAATTCTATTCAATACTTTTCAATGAGGGAATACTTGGAATTGGAATTTGGTTTACTTTCGGAATAAAAATGGAATTGACCCCAACACCGGTTTCCATCCTTTTATGACCAATGGCTTTGTTTCTAGTTGGCCTGTTATAGTCAATCTATGTTCAACCCATCAGATTCACGGTCACTGTGATGTCTAGGAACAAGACGTTAGCCTAACACTTTGCATAATGCATTTTATAGTCAAAAATTAGCTAAGCTCACACTGACAATCATTAAATATCCATTATGAAAGAGTGTGTGTGTGTGTGTGTGTGTGTGTGTGTGTGTGTGTGTGTCGGCTCTATCTGTGAGATGTGGCATACCCATGAGGCACGGCACAGTGATGTCTGGGGGCTGGCAGCAGGCTGGCAGCAGGCTGTGAGATGTGTGTGTGCCTCAAAGCCTCTCTCTATCAGTAAGCTCCAGAGTCACGGAAGGTTCCTGCCCCCTGCCTACCCACACACACTGCTTCCTGTGTGACATCACACACACACACACTGCTTCCTGTTTGACATGTAATAAGCTAAAGGGCCCCATAGGACGACATGGGATGAGGCCAGCTCATAATGACAGACTACTGGACAAATGAACGAGCACATGACATGACGCACACAGCTCATATCAGAGTGCTATATGTCATCTAGCTATCATCTCATGTTAATGAAAGGAGAACGCCCCAGCTTAATATGAATTAAAGCAGTTAGATCTGATCTGAAAGTGATGAGATGATTCTACCGCAAGTCCTCCGTCTCGTTTCCTGAGTTCAACTGTGAGCAGTCAGAGAAGAGACGGCAGCAGTGGGTGCGGGTGCGTGTGCGCGTGTGTGTGTGTGTGTGTGTGTGTGCGTGTGTGCGTGCGTGTGTGTGTGTGTCATAGCAGTATAGATTTCAGAGGTCTACTAGCAGTGCATTCATTAAACCCGCAGTGGGATTTCACAGTGTGAAAGTCACTAGCTGTTCTTTGATCTGTGGCCACACCATAACCTTGCTGAGATTGGACATTGGACATATGCTATGCAATGTTCAGCTAGTTTAGAGGTAGGCAACTTGATGTTTTTGATTTAACTGAACTGGAAGACCAGGTGTGTTGAATTTAGTCAATTACTGAAGTGATCAATTAGCTCAGTTGGTCAGGTCTGGTGCCTTAAATCCTGTAGCATCTGCAGCACTCCAGGAACAGGGTTGCCTACCCCTGAGCTAGATCACCTAGAAATGTATTGTCATCTAGCATTATTTATTGGAATCAACTGTGCAGTGCAAGGACAAAACCCAAAACATGCACCCAGGGGGGCGACAGGACCGGGTTTGGGCAACCCTGATCTGGGCTATGTGACCCTACTTATACAATGTCCAACTGACAATATCCAATTCATAATTTTTTTCCCAGAATTCAATGTTCATCTAACAATGTCGAATGTCCAGCTATGCTACCTCACTTTACATCTAACAATAACTACCCCCCTGTTACAATGTCCAACTAACTTTCCCCAAAATTCAATATGCAAGGTATGCAGGAATGTTGGATGGGGATCGAGGACTAGTATTTTAACAGAGAACCACAACAACACAGCCTTAAAATTCCACAAATTCCAGCCTCATTAGAAATGCCACCTGTCCAGTGTTTTTCCAGTTGGATCATCCCTCTCATCATCAGCTGAGAGTTGGGTTTGCCGGTGACCTCACCCCCCAAAAATGATTCCACAGAGAAAAACAGGTGGGGGGGTTTAAAAAATGTGCCAGCTCACACATTCCCGCCTAGCAAACTTCTCAGTCTCCATCTCTTTGTGGTGATTCTTCTTATTCAGCATAGGGAAGTAAACACGGATGGACAAAATGGAAGCCTCCTTGCTGCCTTGCAAATAGTTGGCATTTCTGGCCAACATACCATAGGGCAGGGATGCCAGGGATTAGCCAGTGGCGTGGTGTTATAATCAATCATATGATATGCCTACCGTTAGTTCATCGGGCAGACGGAAAACCTGCGAAGTTCGCATTTCGTTCGCACTGGGGACAGAAAATATCACAGACACACAGCCTAGATGACAGGCTGTCAGACATAGGGGTTGTTTTACTGTGTTGGGGTGTATCAAATATTCAGAAAATATCACAGACACACAGCCTAGATGACAGGCTGTCAGACATAGGGGTTGTTTTACTGTGTTGGGGTGTATCAAATATTCCGAAAATATCACAGACACACAGCCTAGATGACAGGCTGTCAGACATATGGGTTGTTTTACTGTGTTGGGGTGTATCAAATAATTAGCCTCAATTGAAGCATGCGCTGGTTAGATTTCTTGCATACTCTGTAGCATGGTGATAGTACTCATAAATCACAAGTCCTACTGCAGCTATTACGAAATAGTAAAATAGTAAAAACCTATAAATAGGCACGTTTGTCCATGTAGCATACATCAGTGGACAGTCAAACGTGCCTATGTAACCAATGTGACATGGCTGGCGAGTTAGCGGTGCGCGCTAGTGGCAATTCAAATCAGTAACGTCACTCGCTCCGAGACCTTGAAGTAGTTGTTTCCCTTAGGGATTTTTCTTAACCTTAAGGATCTCAACTTTTGTTTTAACGTTTAAACATTCACACCCTTAACTCCTCCCTGTAATAACACTAAAGGCACATAACCTGGATCCATCTAAACATACAACCAACCTTCCAACATCCAAACATAACCTGGATCCATCTAAACATACACCCAGCCTTCCAACATCCAAACATAACCTGGATCCATCTAAACCTACACCCAGCCTTCCAACATCCAAACATAACCTGGATCACCTGGATCCATCTAAACCTACAGCCAGCCTTCCAACATCCAAACATAACCTGGATCCATCTAAACATACACCCAACCTTCCAACATCCAAACATAACCTGGATCCATCTAAACCTACACCCAGCCTTCCAACATCCAAACATAACCTGGATCCATCTAAACCTACACCCAGCCTTCCAACATCCAAACACCGTCTAGCAAGCCTGGCTTTCTGTAGATTAGAGAGCAAATCCACAACCTTAGTCATGAGTTTATTTAACAGTAGGACTAGATCAACCTTAGTCATGAGTTTATATTACAGAGAGAGACAGAGAGAGAGAAACAGAGAGACCGAGAGAGACAGAGACAGAGAGACAGAGAGAGAGACAGAGACAGAGACAGAGAGACAGAGAGGGAGAGAGAATTCAGTATTAGGAAGGTGTTCATAATGTTAGGTATACTCAGTGTATATTGTCTAGTTCCCATACATTGTCTGGTGCTGGTACAATGCCATTCGCTCTAGGCCTATTCAGGTAGACAGTAATACTTATAACCTACTATATTCCCATGCACTGTGTAGTTCTCATATATCATGTGGTTCAGATGTTCTGAACTAGGCTTATTCATCTAAACAAATGTCACATTTTTGGTCGTTACCCTTGTGTGAAGAACATAATAAACAATGAGTGTGGTTGAAAAATGAGCAAAAAGCCCTGATACGGGGCGATTATTCTCCTGAGATTGTGTTCCCACGTTTATGAGCCATGAGTGGGTTCCTGTTGGGGGAAAGTCACAACTCTGTAGAGGAGCCAGCCAAACATTCACAGGAGACTCAGACCATAGAGTTCTCAGTGGTATTGTGAACGGAACAGTGGAACACAATCTTATATATATATATTATTTAAAAAAAAAATGTTGTTACATAAACCTTGCATGCTACCTCTTAGCGTAGCTTATGTCACATCTGTCCATCACTCCCTCTTACCAACCCTCCGCCCATAGGAGACACCTTTTCCCCATAGGAGACACCTTTTCCCCATAGGAGACACCTTTTCCCCATAGGAGACACCTTTTTGGTTCCAGGTAGAACCCTCAGTTGAAAGAAGAACTCTTTTAGGTTCTTGATAAGGAAGATGTTAAGGCGAAACCTCAAACGGTGACATAATCAGAACACTGAACAGCAATGACAACCACCAGAGAGACCAAGGAATTGAGGCGTCTCAAGCCGAATCAGTTCAGTTCATTTGAATTTGACCCTGACTGTCACCATCCTACAATGATGTTTGTTTACATATAATTGTATTTGAACAGCTCTAGTGGAAAATACCATTACCCTTCTCTACTGTAGGCTGTGTCAACAAACATCCCCTACGTGAGCTGCCTGCTGAGGGCTCAACATGACGGGCTCATCAGGCTAGGTTCAGATAAAGATTCAATAACAACAAAAGAAAAGTGCAGTTACACAGTGGGTCACCATCCTAACCTGCACATCAAGAACAATAGTGCTTCTCTCTGTGTTTCCCAAGATGTTCAGAGGAAACTGATGGTCAGAATGCAGGGCACTGGGTTTCTAGGTTAGGCCTATTCCCTGGCGGACCTATTTAGTCTAACTAGTCGCCTATGGCTTCATATTGCTATAGGAGAAAAGTAACTTCTTCTTTAATGGTCAATGTTAGTGCATTATATTGGGCACTGTACAGTATAGGGAATAGTGTGTATGATAATGTACAATGGTATATATAGAATTTTACCAAGGGTAGGAAATTGGGTTGTTACTCTGCCAAAAACAAATAACACATCAATCAGTGACAGCTTGTGACTACAGAGGCCTACTTTACGTCAAAGGAGAGAACGAAGAGACGTTTCAACAGACTATAATGACGGACGGCATTGTCTCACCTTATGATGAACACAATCAGACAATACTGAAGTCAAACGCTAAGTCACTTCCACAAGGGTGTTTCCCTGGACTGGACTCTGCTCCAGTACCATGCCCTTCTTAGGTAACCTAGAGCACGCAATGTCACCCACACCATCATTGAAACTCAGTCTGTCTGAGTGAGGAGGTAGGTCTATAGGCCCTGGTCAAATGTAGTGCACTATAAAGTAAATAGCCTGAGAGTGGGTGCAGAGAACACATGGAGTTGTAAACTCAGTTAGAGCTCTGACCAGAGAACGCCTCCCCCCCCCCCCACACCCCCTCTGTGAGGTGGGTTGACGTGAGAGCGGTGAGGTAGGTAGGGTGTCTTTGAGGCCAGGATGGATTGTGGTGTTTCAGAGAACTGTAATCCCCAAGCAGACGCAACAGCAAATTTAGAGGCAAGGACAGCCAGAGACAGCTAGCTAGCTAGACCTTCAAAACACTGGAATCAAAACTGACGTCAGACAGAGATGGCTGGATGGACTCAAAGGATTATTTAATGGCATTAATAACAGAACAGCTATCCTAATGGAAACACAGCCCCTGTTCACTAGATCTGAAAAAGTATTTGTTAGGGTGATTTTTATCCACAGCTGTAGTCGACTGAGCTATCATTAGTCAAGAAGAACACTGGTGTATCAGCGCATCCCCCAGCATCCCCCACGTGGTTATTCTAATCCTCTGCTAAGTCGCATCCAGTGTCTCTATTCTGTGCTGCCACCACGACCCCAGGCCAATCAAACAGTATGATTAACTGTTTACAGTCAAGACAACATCTAATCAGATGGACTGTAAAAGAACTGGAAACTTGTCTTTCCTAGGCAGGCCTGTTATTAGGGCTGTGGCTGTGACAGGAACATCGAAGAGCAGGAAGGACCTTGAATTCTTATCCAATGTGTTTACGATGGATGTTTGGATATGTTGTGTGTATATGCTGTGTTGATATAGATGTGGGGATATGTTGTGCTGTTATAGATGTGGGGATATGTTGTGTTGTTATAGATGTGGGGATATGCTGTGTTGATATAGATGTGGGGATATGTTGTGCTGTTATAGATGTGGGGATATGATGTGTTGATATAGATGTGGGGATATGCTGTGTTGATATAGATGTGGGGATATGATGTGTTGATATAGATGTGGGGATATGATGTGTTGATATAGATGTGGGGATATGATGTGTTGTTATAGATGTGGGGATATGTTGTGTTGATATAGATGTGGGGATATGATGTGTTGATATAGATGTGGGGATATGTTGTGTTGTTATAGATGTGGGGATATGATGTGTTGTTATAGATGTGGGGATATGATGTGTTGATATAGATGTGGGGATATGATGTGTTGATATAGATGTGGGGATATGATGTGTTGATATAGATGTGGGGATATGCTGTGTTGATATAGATGTGGGGATATGTTGTGTTGTTATAGATGTGGGGATATGATGTGTTGATATAGATGTGGGGATATGTTGTGTTGTTATAGATGTGTGGATATGATGTGTTGATATAGATGTGGGGATATGATGTGTTGTTATAGATGTGGGGATATGTTGTGTTGTTATAGATGTGGGGATATGATGTGTTGATATAGATGTGGGGATATGATGTGTTGATATAGATGTGGGGATATGTTGTGTTGATATAGATGTGGGGATATGTTGTGTTGTTATAGATGTGGGGATATGATGTGTTGATATAGATGTGGGGATATGTTGTGTTGATATAGATGTGGGGATATGTTGTGTTGTTATAGATGTGGGGATATGATGTGTTGATATAGATGTGGGGATATGTTGTGTTGTTATAGATGTGTGGATATGATGTGTTGATATAGATGTGGGGATATGATGTGTTGTTATAGATGTGGGGATATGTTGTGTTGTTATAGATGTGGGGATATGATGTGTTGATATAGATGTGGGGATATGATGTGTTGATATAGATGTGGGGATATGTTATGTTGATATAGATGTGGGGATATGATGTGTTGATATAGATGTGGGGATATGATGTGTTGTTATAGATGTGGGGATATGTTGTGTTGATATAGATGTGGGGATATGTTGTGTTGATATAGATGTGGGGATATGATGTGTTGATATAGATGTGGGGATATGCTGTGCTGATATAGATGTGGGGATATGTTGTGTTGTTATAGATGTGGGGATATGTTGTGTTGTTATAGATGTGGGGATATGTTGTGTTGATATAGATGTGTGGATATGTTGTGTTGATATAGATGTGGGGATATGATGTGTTGATATAGATGTGTGGATATGATGTGTTGATATAGATGTGGGGATATGTTGTGTTGTTATAGATGTGGGGATATGTTGTGTTGATATAGATGTGGGGATATGTTGTGTTGATATAGATGTGTGGATATGCTGTGTTGATATAGATGTGGGGATATGATGTGTTGATATAGATGTGGGGATATGATGTGTTGATATAGATGTGGGGATATGCTGTGTTGATATAGATGTGGGGATATGTTGTGTTGTTATAGATGTGGGGATATGTTGTGTTGATATAGATGTGGGGATATGTTGTGTTGTTATAGATGTGGGGATATGTTGTGTTGTTATAGATGTGGGGATATGTTGTGTTGATATAGATGTGGGGATATGATGTGTTGATATAGATGTGGGGATATGCTGTGTTGATATAGATGTGGGGATATGTTGTGTTGTTATAGATGTGGGGATATGTTGTGTTGATATAGATGTGGGGATATGTTGTGTTGATATAGATGTGGGGATATGTTGTGTGAGCAGCGTCAACAGTATAGTAGAGTATGTGAATTCACCCACCTGGCTCCTTCATCATCTGCATGACTCTGGTTAACTCTTGCTGTGTGTGTGTTTACATACATGTGTGTACATGTCTGTACAATCGCCATGCTTTCCATACAGTGATCTCTCTTACCTATTTGCAGCAGTACAGGCGTAACCAGGGCTGTTTCCATGGCGTAGCAGAACTCTCGTCCGAACATGACGGCTCCGTGCATCACCCACTGGCGCAGCGGGATCCGGTCTATAGACCCCTCGCTCACCGACTCCTCCTGGCATGACTCCAGCACCAAACCTCCTCCTCCTCCTGCTCCTCTATCCCCTGTGGAGGCAGAACCTGTGGTGGTTTTCTTAGCAGCAGGGACCACCATTACCCCCTGCACTTGCATAGCATCGGCCTCAGAGTTCTGGGGAGCCATTTTCTTCTTTTTCGGCATGCACACAGCCAAACGCACAACCCTTCAGGCTCCAGAAAAAAAAAAATTATTCAAAAATAGATCACTATTCATACACTGGCAGTGACAGGTGTGAGCTCGTCCTCAAAGTAGCTCCCTCTGCTGTCGATGTCCTCGAACGTCGTTATCAGGAAGAAAGAATAATCTCTTAAAGCGTACAATACATTCCTTGTGTGTTCCTTAAAGAGGCATTGGGTTGTTTTTCAGGGTGGGCTGTCAACTCAGGCAGCTCAGAACCCCACAGGCAGGTTCATTTAGTGTGAAGAAGGACGTGTGAATATTAGATGGCTTTTCCTCCCTTTCTGTGTTAGTTGGTTTACTGTCTACTAGAATCAGTAAAAATCCATATCAATTGCCATTCAGTTAATACCAGTTTCATGATGTGTGTGGAGGAGGTGCAGAAGAGGGAGGGCAGGCGGCAGGGCGGAGGGCAGGAGGCGACACAGGTGAGAGCTCTTCTGTGAATCCCCATCGAGTGGCCGATCAATCTGCACATACCCAGGATGCACCACAGGAATAGCCGCCAGTAAGCCAGGGCCAGAGAGAGAGAAAGAGAGAGAGAGTTAGTCATTAAAATGGAGATTGGCGGACTGTAACGACAGTAACGTTTTTAAACTTCCAGTAAGACAGCAGAAAACTGAACCATGCCAACCTGTACTGAACAACACTAGCCTAATACAGAATGATTGTGGAAAAGGTAGAAACAGATTCACAACATTGTTTAAAACTCTTTGAGGTGAATCAAAGATGATTTGATGATGTAAGCATGTAAAGGCCTAGTTTATAGTCATCTGGCTATTAGTAGTGCTTTAGCCTCTGGGCAGAGACTGGTGCATACTGTACAGGGTAGAGTATAGAGAGGGAGGGAGGGAGAGAGAGAGGACCCACTCGCTCCTCACACACCTCCTGGGGGATTTTCAGTCTTCTCCTTTATCCTGTAATAAGACATGAATAAAGCTGCCTTTAATAACCAACCCCTCCTGTCTGTCTGTGTGTGTCTCTCTCTGTGTGTGTGTGTGTGTGTGTGTGTGTGTCTCTGCGTGTGTGTGTGTGTGTGTGTCTCTGTGTGTGTGTGTGCGTGTGTACTGTTGTGTCCTGAACAAACAGCTAGGAATTAGAATGACTCAGAGGATTGGGTCTGGGATGGGGAAATGTCAGGCTGGTCTGTGTGAGTGAATCAGCAGATCCTGTTAGGTTTTTAGGCAGAGGCAGTGAGTGGCAAATCCAGTAAGATTTGAAATTAGAATGCCAATCACATCTCAGAACCGAGTACATTTTCAGAACACGTCTGACTCCGGGGACACGACAAAGATGGTGGATAAATGAAGAGGTCTTTCTCAGGCCATTTACCATTGAAACAAATGTTCACAGTTCAGGTTTACTAAAGGGGTGGCTCTCCCAAAGTCACCAATGTGATAGCAGCTGGGTCTGGACTACTTAGTTCATTGACTGTATATGAACCAGAAAAAAATAGGGAGTGGGATGTCTTGCTTCCTCTTCTGTCTCTGGGCGGGATAGGAGCTCCTGTAGCAGTCAAGCAAGACAGGTTAGCACCTGGAGGGCCGTGGAGGTTAATTGCATTGTGAGCTACTGGGGAGGCTCTCTGGGTTAGGCCTAGCTCTCACACAGCCTGTAAGACAGTTGTGAGTGAGAGAGAGGGGAGAGAGAGAGAGAAAGAGAGAAAGAGAGATGGGGATTAAGGGAGATAGAGCGCAAAATGTATATACAGTATATAGAGAGGGGAAAGTGAGAGAAAGAGACAAGGAGAGAGGAGAGAGAGGAGAAGGAGTGGAGAGAGAGGAGAGACAGGGGAGAGAGAGGAGAGGGAGGGGGAGAGAGGAGAGACAGGGGAGAGAGAGGAGAGGGAGGAGGGAGAGAGGAGAGACAGGGGAGAGAGAGGAGAGGGAGGGGGGAGAGAGGAGAGACAGGACATGCTGAAAGGAGGCTGAGGGTACATAGAGATGTGACTGTACATGAGGGGGCCAGGGTTTCAGAAGGAAATTAGTGAGTGTGTCCTGGAACTGTTGGTTTAATGCATGCTCTAATCTGAGATTACACTATCCAATGTCCACATTAACGTTAAAACGTCTCTCCCTCTCTCTCCGACACTTTTCATTTATCAGTTATATACTGAGATGCTGAGACCTGGGAGAGATGGGAGTGCACTATAGGCTCTCATCTTACATGAATCTAGTCTTCAGAGGGGCTTCCTCATCGGATGCAAAATGAAAACCCCCTGAGAGAAAGAGATATCCTCAGAGGAGTATTTCTTTAGCTTTGGGTAATTGGTGGTGGTTTTGCCTTCATTCTTGTATTGATGTCTGATTGGGAGTGGTTTTATCTACAGTAATAAAAGATACGTACTTTAAGTCTCAGATTTGCAACCAATGTAAGAGAAACTTTACATTTACGTCATTTAGCAGACACACTTATCCAGAGCAACTAGGGTTAAGTGCCTTGCTCAAGGGCACATCGACAATATCCTAGATGCAGTTGCACCCCTAAAAACGAAAAAATAAATGTCATAAGAAACTAGCTCCCTGGTATACAGAAAATACCCGAGCTCTGAAGCAAGCTTCCAGAAAATTGGAACGGAAATGGCGCCACACCAAACTGGAAGTCTTCCGACTAGCTTGGAAAGACAGTACCGTGCAGTATCGAAGAGCCCTCACTGCTGCTCGATCATCCTATTTTTCCAACTTAATTGAGGAAAATAAGAACAATCTGAAATTTATTTTTGTTACTGTCGCAAAGCTAACTAAAAAGCAGCATTCCCCAAGAGAGGATGGCTTTCACTTCAGCAGTAATAAATTCATGAACTTCTTTGAGGAAAAGATCATGATCATTAGAAAGCAAATTACTGACTCCTCTTTAAATCTGCGTATTCCTCCAAAGCTCTGTTGTCCTGAGTCTGCACAACTCTGCCAGGACCTAGGATCAAGCGAGACACTAAAGTGTTTTAGTACTATATCTCTTGACACAATGATGAAAATAATCATGGCCTCTAAACCTTCAAGCTGCATACTGGACCCTATTCCAACTAAACTACTGAAAGAGCTGCTTCCTGTGCTTGGCCCTCCTATGTTGAACATAATAAACGGTTCTCTATCCACCGGATGTGTACCAAACTCACAAAAAATAAAGCCTCTCTTGAAAAAGCCAAATCTTGACCCAGAAAATATAAAAAACTATCGGCCTATATCGAATCTGCCATTCCTCTCAAAAAAAAAAAAAAAGCTGTTGCAATGTATAAGAAACTCTTCAGTCTGGTTTTAGACCCCATCATAGCACTGAGACTGCACTTGTGAAGGTGGTAAATGACCTTTTAATGGCATCATTCCGAGGCTCTGCATCTGTCCTCGTGCTCCTAGATCTTAGTGCTGCTTTTGATACCATCGATCACCACATTCTTTTGGAGAGATTGGAAACCCAAATTGGTCTACACGGACAAATTCTGGCCTGGTTTAGATCTTATCTGTCGGAAAGATATCAGTTTGTCTCTGTGAATGGTTTGTCCTCTGACAAATCAACTGTAAATTTCGGTGTTCCTCAAGGTTCCGTTTTAGGACCACTATTGTTTTCACTATATATTTTACCTCTTGGGGATGTCATTCGAAAACATAATGTTACATTTCACTGCTATGCGGATGACACACAGCTGTACATTTCAATGAAACATGGTGAAGCCCCAAAATTGCCCTCACTGGAAGCCTGTTTTTCAGACATAAGGAAGTGAATGGCTGCAAACTTTCTACTTTTAAACTCAGACAAAACAGAGATGCTTGTTCTAGGTCCCAAGAAACAAAGAGATCTTCTGTTGAATCTGACAATTACTCTTGATGGTTGTACAGTCGTCTCAAATAAAACTGTGAAGGACCTCGGCATTACTCTGGACCCTGATCTCTCTTTTGAAGAACATATCAAGACTGTTTCAAGGACAGCTTTTTTCCATCTACGTAACATTGCAAAAATCTGAAACTTTCTGTCCAAAAATGATGCAGAAAAATTAATCCATGCTTTTGTTAGTTCTAGGTTCGACTACTGCAATGCTCTACTTTCCGGCTACCCGGATAAAGCACTAAATAAACTTCAGTTAGTGCTAAATACGGCTGCTAGAATCCTGACTAGAACCAAATAATTTGATCATATTACTCCAGTGCTAGCCTCCCTACACTGGCTTCCTGTTAAGGCAAGGGCTGATTTCAAGGTTTTACTGCTAACCTACAAAGCATTACATGGGCTTGCTCCTACCTATCTTTCCGATTTGGTCCTGCCGTACATACCTACACGTACGTTACGGTCACAAGACGCAGGCCTCCTAATTGTCCCTAGAATTTCTAAGCAAACAGCTGGAGGCAGGGCGTTCTCCTATAGAGCTCAATTTTTATGGAATGGTCTGCCTACCCATGTGAGATACGCAGACTCGGTCTCAACCTTTAAGTCTTTACTGAAGACTCATCTCTTCAGTGGGTCCTATGATTGAGTGTAGTCTGGCCCAGGAGTGTAAAGGTGAACGGAAAGGCTCTGGAGCAACGAACCGCCCTTGCTGTCTCTGCCTGGCCGGTTCCCTCATTAAAATGCAAATCAATTTATAACATTTTTTGACATGCGTTTTTCTGGATTATTTTGTTGTTATTCTGTCTCTCACTGTTCAAATAAACCTACCATTAAAATTATAGACTGATCATTTCTTTGTGAGTGGGCAAACATACAAAATCAGCAGGGGATCAAATACTTTTTTTCCCTCACTGTACTACAACTGCCTATGTTACTCAACTCTAGGGATAAACATTTGTTCTCATATGCAGCTATAAAACAGAAGTTGTAATTTCATGTTCTCTCGGGGGGAATTAAGATCAGTGTGATGATAATGTCTATAGAACAAGATAGGATACCATTTATCCTTAGACACTCATTATCATGGCACCTCTAGAAGTTGTTTGTACTTGTAAGTATGTAGCCTATACGTGTGTGTTTGTATACGTGTGTGTGTTTGTATACATGTGTGTGTGTGTGCGTGTGTGTGTGTGTGTGTGTGTGTGTGTGTGTGTGTGTGTGTGTGTGTGTGTGTGTGTGTGTGTGTGTGTGTGTGTGTGTGTGTGTTTACGTGAATGTGTGTTACTACTTGACTGACCCAAATAGAGGCCCAGATATGGATTACACTGGGCATACTGAGGAGTCAGGAGGCCAGCTAACCAACCAGGCAGGCAGGCAGGGGGAGGACAGGGGCACAAATAACCACAAACCACAACACACCCAGGGAGAGCTGGGCTGGGCGGACTGGTGACGCCATGTATTGGCCATGTATATGTCCTTGTACTCGCATGCATTTCAATGGCTTTGATGAGGACAGCCAGGCTGTATACCCATTGATCAATTCATCTATGATGGTGTCTTTGATGAGCCACCTCCAAGCCATGAGCCATCTGAATTATTGGACCGTGTTGCCTGGCGGCCATTTTTAAGCTTGGTGACTCACTGACAGTCCATAGAAATGATTGATATTTGCTAAACTACCGAGGATAGATGGTCGGCTTAGGGGGGTGAGCTGCTGTAACCTTCTGATCACAGAGCCATTTACAACTTCCTGATCCGCATACCACATCTCTCTAGGTCAGATCACAGCATACCACATCTCTCAAGGTCAGGTAACAGCATACCACATCTCTCAAGGTCAGATCACAGTATACCACATCTCTCAAGGTCATATCACAGCATACCACATCTCTCAAGGTCAGATCACAGTATACCACATCTCTCAAGGTCAGGTCACAGTATGCCACATCTCTCAAGGTCAGATTACAGCATACCACATCTCTCAAGGTCAGGTCACAGTATACCACATCTCTCAAGGTCAGATCACAGTATACCACATCTCTCAAGGTCAGGTCACAGTATACCACATCTCTCAAGGTCAGGGAAAAGTTCTGATAATATGTATTTTTTTTACATCATGTAATTAAAACCAATTTAGGATGCTCAGTTTTTTTGTTTCATAGTCATAGACTAGTTATTGTATTTCTTAGTCCCATTCCCTCCCTTGATGGCTAGGCATCTCATCAACTCTGAGAACACCATGGCGACGTGTAGCCTACTGTGTGTACTCATTACAGTATTCATTTCATCTCCAGCTCAGACAAGATGCAGATTTGCTTAGGGAAGTGGCAGCAGATGGATTTGTTGAGACTCACTCCCCCACGGTAGCCTGATAATACAGTAGGACTGTAAACAAAGTGGATCAGGTTGTGCGTGTGTATGTGTACGTTTGTGTGTAGCACTGCTGCAGCAGTGTTGCTGCATTGGGAGAGTGGGTAGGGCCCGTGAGGCTGGGACAGAGGGCGTCCACGTGTGCCAACGTTAACAGGGAGTATGACAAATCCCCATCCCACTCACTGGAACTCTATCTCTCTCTCTCTCTCTCTCTCTCTCTCTCTCTCTCTCTCTCTCTCTCTCTCTCTCTCTCTCTCTCTCTCTCTCCTCTCTCTCTCTCTCTCTCTCTCTCTCCTCTCTCTCTCTCTCTCTCCTCTCTCTCTCTCTCTCTCTCTCTCTCTCTCTCTCTCTCTCTCTCTCTCTCTCTCTCTCTCTCTCTTTACCTTTCTCTCTACCTTTCTCTCTACCTTTCTCTCTACCTCTTTCTCTCTCTCACACACACGCACACGCACACACACACACACACACACACAGACCCACGGCCATACACACACACACGCACCCACTGCATGCGCACCCCCCCCCCCCCCCCCCCACACACACACACACACACAGGGGTGGGGAGGAATTAAAGCAGTCACAATGTGCTATGTGAATCAGTAAGTCTGCAGTTTTACCAGCTTGAGGTCCGACCGCGTCAACAACAACCCTGCCTTGTGATTTATAATGGTGGATTTAGCTCACAGAGAGCTATGGGACCAACTGTACCAATAACAATCCATATTCTTAAAGCTGAAAATATAGGAGACCAGTTCAAGTGTAAGACAAGAAAATGAAGCAGGTTCTCAAGTGGTGTTGGTAATTTATGCAGCTATGCCGATCCTACCAAAGGTCTCTGTGAGAATGGAGTGCTTGTCTGAGTAAATGGACAGGCTAATAGAAGGCTTTTAAACATTAGGGCAGAAGACTGTTACACCCAAGAAAGGACCGCAGCTATATTTCTCAGAGGTCCATTCTTGGGAGTTGCTTTTTCATGAATTCTGGTAAAAATAACATAGAGTATATCTCTGCAATGCCTCTCTGGGGTGTTGGTCAGGGAAGCTCGTTGAGGCCCTCATGAAAACGGTTCATAAATCACCCCGTCGCCTTATTCTGTTTCCCCCAAAAGGAAACAGAATAAGTCATAAACACAAGTCTTGTAAAGTTGGCCTACAACTTGTCATGCACAAATAAATCATTAACAAATTAATCAAAGGAAAAGGGAAATGTAGGCATCGTCAGGCTCTTCGATCCCTTAGTGGTGTGTGCCTAAGTTGCTGTGATCAACCACAGCAAAGAGATGGAATCACTACTGAAGGAAAGGCCCTGGATCACTACTGAAGGAAAGGCCCTGGATCACTACTGAAGGAAGGCCCTGGATCACTACTGAAGGAAAGGCCCTGGATCACTACTGAAGGAAAGGCCCTGGATCACTACTGAAGGAAAGGCCCTGGATCACTACTGAAGGAAAGGCCCTGGATCACTACTGAAGGAAAGGCCCTGGATCACTACTGAAGGAAAGGCCCTGGATCACTACTGAAGGAAAGGCCCTGGATCACTACTGAAGGAAAGGCCCTGGATCACTACTGAAGGAAAGGCCCTGGATCACTACCGAAGGAAAGGCCCTGGAGCAAAATGAGAGGGATATTCAAAGACCAAAGAAATAACAAGTGGGAAAACATCCAACAAAATCCCTTTCATAGATCCCTCTCAGTGGCGCGATGTTGGTGATCTTGATTAAGACCACAGTAGACTGTAACTACTAAAATAACTCAGCCCACATCAAACAATGGACTCCACCTAGAAAAACTCATACACCACAGTACTTCAGTTAGGAAAGAAAACAGGGAGGAAGGCTCTGTCTAGCTGACAGCCCTGATCCTGGAGTTATACACACAGTACACTTTAGGCTCTGTCTAGCTGACAGCCCTGATCCTGGAGTTACACACACAGTACACTTTAGGCTCTGTCTAGCTGACAGCCCTGATCCTGGAGTTACACACACAGTACACTTTAGGCTCTGTCTAGCTGACAGCCCTGACCCTGGAGTTACACACACAGTACACTTTAGGCTCTGTCTAGCTGACAGCCCTGACCCTGGAGTTATACACACAGTACACTTTAGGCTCTGTCAAGCTGACAGCCCTGACCCTGGAGTTATACACACAGTACACTTTAGGCCCTGTCTAGCTGACAGCCCTGATCCTGGAGTTACACACAGAGTACACTTTAGGCTCTGTCTAGCTGACAGCCCTGACCCTGGAGTTACACACACAGTACACTTTAGGCTCTGTCTAGCTGACAGCCCTGATCCTGGAGTTACACACACAGTACACTTTAGGCTCTGTCTAGCTGACAGCCCTGATCCTGGAGTTACACACACAGTACACTTTAGGCTCTGTCTAGCTGACAGCCATGATCCTGGAGTTACACACACAGTCCACGCAGAGTGATCGATTGCACTGAAACGTGAACATGCAAACCCTCTCTTAAAAACAAGCAGGCCCGCCAACCACGTTCAAAAGTGACAAAGCAGAAACAAATGGAGGCTAAAAACAACACTAGGAGTTAGCAGAGGTGTGGACTCGAGTCACATGACCTGAACTCGAGTCAGACTCGAGTCACAAATATGATGACTCGCAACTCGACTTTGACATTAACACCAATGACTCGTGACTTAACTTGGACTTGAGCCTTTCGACTCGACCTGACTTGATACCCTCCCCAAGCCCAAATATTAAAAATGATGCTATTAAGAAAAAGTTTGCAGCGCATCAACTCTTCATTTAACGGATTACAGTTTGAATTGGGCAGCAGCCAATCAAATTGTGCCAGCTGAGAAAAAGTTGCGCGTGGCAGTGCAGAGGAACTTCGGCGGGTGAATTCAGATGGAGCCCTTGGAAAGATTATTTTCGGATATAAAGACGACACTGTATCAACAAAAAACGGATTGCAACTTGCAAAACATGCGGGGAGAAAATTACAGACGGAGGTGCAACAATTTCCAACTTTGTTCGACATTTGAAGCTGCACAAAGAACGGTAAGTTGTGGCTAATATAGCCAACAGCTATATCATTCATAACTTTGCCAGTGTAGCATGTTGGCTAACTTAACGTTAAATCACTGAGCCTCCACACAGTCAGTCAGTGCGGGAACGTGATCATTGCTACAACTGGCTAAGCAGTTTGTTGTTTCTCATGGCTACCCATGTATTTCCATGGAAATATAACGTTTATTTGGAAAGTAATAAATATATTTTTAAAAGCATTCATGATTTGCGTAAATGTAATATACTAACTATTACTCTTGTTAAAAATATGAAATGGTATTACATTTGGCGAAGAGCACATTATGACTTGTTTAGGACTCGAAACTCAAAGTTTAGGACTTGAGACTTGACTTGATACTTGTCGGTCTTGACTTGAGACTTGACTCGGACTTGCATGCCTTGACTTGGGACTTGACTAGGATCTTGCCTGCCTTGACTTGGGACTTGACTTGGGACTTGAGTGCTAAGACTTGAGACTTACTTGCGTGTGGCAGTGCAGAGGTAGGTACTATACTTTGATTTGATACTTGTGACTTGTAATACAATGACTTGGTCCCACCTCTGGGAGGACACACTAGTCTGGACAGAGTGTGTGAACAGCCACCCCATAGTCTGATTTGGGAGCTCCTGATATACACCAGCACTTCTTATGAGGCCAAAGTGAAATCCCCAGTTTAGCGGTGGGTTGACCTAACTGCCACACACACACACGTACAGTACTCACACACGGACGCAAGAATCAACTGCAGCCTATTTGTAGAATAGAATAGTCTACTATTTACAACAACAAATGCAACAGCCCTGCGGCAGTCTCACGAAGCCTGCCATAAACCAACATATAATAGATACATAGAGTGACTACAGATGAACACTAAAGTGGTGTTATTGCATGCACCATTCAATGTAGGCTAACTTCCCCCATCTCATCCCCTGGCAATTCAGTATGGTGCCTTAATTGGTTTTCCCAGAGTCTGGTGGTGACATCAACTCAAGGAACTTTAGCTACAGATAACCCTTTATTTCCCTATGCAAATACCCTCCGCTCTGTTTAATCCCAGTGTTCCTGGCATGCTCCACACTGGACACACACAGCACAACGAGCAGACAGACAAACACTGACTGACGGTGTTAAAGGCCATAGTACTGGAGGGGCAGTAGGTACTGTAGGGGCAGTAGGTACTGTAGGTACTGTAGGTACTGTAGGGGCAGTAGGTACTGTAGGGGCAGCAGGTACTGTAGGTACTATAAGGGCAGTAGGTACTGTAGGTACTGTAGGGGCAGTAGGTACTGTAGGTACTATAGGGGCAGCAGGTACTGTAGGTACTATAGGGGCAGCAGGTACTGTAGGTACTATAAGGGTAGTAGGTACTGTAGGTACTATAAGGGCAGTAGGTACTGTAGGTACTGTAGGGGCAGTAGGTACTGTAGTTACTGTAGTTACTGTAGGTACTGTAGGTACTATAGGGGCAGCAGGTACTGTAGGTACTGTAGGGGCAGTAGGTAATGTAGGTACTGTAGGGGCAGTAGGTAATGTAGGTACTGTAGGGGCAGTAGGTAATGTAGGTACTGTAGGGGCAGTAGGTACTGTAGGTACTGTAGGGGAAGTAGGTACTATAGGGGCAGTAGGTAATGTAGGGGCAGTAGGTACTGTAGGTACTGTAGGGGCAGTAGGTACTGTAGGTACTATAAGGGTAGTAGGTACTGTAGGGGTAGTAGGTACTATAGGGGCAGTAGGTACTGTAGGGGCAGTAGGTACTGTAGGGGCAGTAGGTACTGTAGGTACTGTAGTGACAGTAGGTACTGTAGGTACTATAGGGGCAGTAGGTACTGTAGGTACTATAAGGGTAGTAGGTACTGTAGGGGCAGTAGGTACTGTAGGGGCAGTAGGTACTGTAGGGGCAGTAGGTACTGTAGGTACTGTAGGGGCAGTAGGTACTGTAGGTACTGTAGGTACTGTAGGGGCAGTAGGTACTGTAGGTACTATAGGGGCAGTAGGTACTGTAGGTACTATAGGGGCAGTAGGTACTGTAGGTACTATAGGGACAGTAGGTACTGTAGGGACAGTAGGTACTATAGGGGCAGTAGGTACTGTAGGTACTGTAGGTACTGTAGGTACTATAGGGGCAGCAGGTACTGTAGGTACTGTAGGGGCAGTAGGTACTGTAGTTACTGTAGGTACTGTAGGGGCAGTAGGTACTGTAGGTACTGTAGGTACTATAGGGACAGTAGGTACTGTAGTTACTGTAGGTACTGTAGGTACTATAGGGGCAGCAGGTACTGTAGGTACTGTAGGTGCAGCAGGTACTGTAGGGGCAGTAGGTACTGTAGTTACTGTAGGTACTGTAGGGGCAGTAGGTACTGTAGTTACTGTAGGTACTGTAGGGGCAGTAGGTACTGTAGTTACTGTAGGTACTGTAGGGGCAGTAGGTACTGTAGGTACTGTAGGTACTATAGGGGCAGTAGGTACTGTAGTTACTGTAGGTACTGTAGGTACTATAGGGGCAGCAGGTACTGTAGGTACTGTAGGTGCAGCAGGTACTATAGGGGCAGTAGGTACTGTAGTTACTGTAGGTACTGTAGGTACTATAGGGGCAGCAGGTACTGTAGGTACTATAGGTGCAGCAGGTACTGTAGGGGCAGTAGGTACTGTAGTTACTGTAGGTACTGTAGGTACTGTTGGAGCAGTAGGTACTG